>NC_082656.1:41494871-41800216 GCF_028023285.1 Balaenoptera ricei | reverse complement strand
AGAGACAAGGAAGGACACTACATAATGGTCAAGGGGTCAATCCAAGAAGAAGATAAAACAATTGTGAATATATATGTACCAACATAGGAGCACCTCAGTACATTAGACAAATGCTAACATCCATAAAAGGAGAAATAAACAGTAACACAATAATAGTGGGGATTGTAACACCTGACTTACACAAATGGAGAGATCATCCAGACAGAAAATTAATAAGAAAACACAAGCTTTAAATGACATAATAGACCAAATAGACTTAACTGATATTTATAGGACATTCCGCCTGAAAGCAGCAGAATAAGCTTTCTCCTCAAGTGCTTGAGGAATATTCTCCAGGATAGGTCACATCTTGCATCACAAATCAAGCATCTATAAATTTAAGAAAATTGAAATCGTATCAAGCATCTTTTCTGACCACAATGCTATGTGATTGGAAATCAGTTATAGAAAAAAATTGTAAAAAATGCAAACGTATGGAGGCTAAACAATACGCTACTAAATAGAGATCACTGAAGAAATCAAAGAAGAAGTAAAAATATACCTAGAAACAATTGAAAATGAAAACACGACGACCCAAAACCTATGGGATGCAACGAAAGCAGTTCTAAGAGGGAAGTTTATAGCAATACAATTCTACCTCAGGAAACAAGAAAAATCTCAAACAACCTAACATTACACCTAAAGCAACTAGAGAAAGAACAAACAAAACCCAAAGTTAGTAGAAGGAAAGAAATCATAAATATCAGAGCAGAAATAAATAAAACAGTAATGAAGAAAGTAATAGAAAAGATCAATAAAACTAAAAGCTGGTTCCTTGAGAAGCTCAACAAAATGATAAACCTTTAGACAGACTCATCAGGAAGAAAAGGTAGAGCACTCTTCTCAATAAAATTAGAAATGAAAAAGGAGAAGTTACAATGGACACCACAGAAATACAAAAAAATAAAAATAAAAAAGAGAGAGAGGGACTACTACAAGCAACTATATGCCAATAAAAGGACAACATAGAAGAAATGGACAAATTCTTAGAAAAGCACAACCTTCCAAGACTGAACCAAGAAGAAATAGAAAATGTGATCAGACCCATCACAAGTAATGAAACTGAAACTATGACCAAAAATCTTCCAGCAAACCAAAGTCCAGGACCAGAAGGCTTCACAGGTGAATTCTGTCAAACATTTACAGAAAAGCTAAAACCTATGCATCTCAAACTCTCCCAAATAATTGCAGAGGATGGAGCACTCCCAAATTCATTCTAAGAGCCCACCATCACCCTTTTACCAAAACCAGACAAAGATATCACAAAAAGAGAAAATTACTGACCAAAATCACTGGTGAATATAGATGCAAAAATCCTCAACAAAATACTAGCAAACAGATTCCAACAACACATTAAAAGGATCATATACCATGATCAAGTAGGATTTATCCCAGGGATACAAGGATTCTTCTTCAATATACACAAAACAATCAATATGATACAGCATATTAACAAATTGAAGAATAAAAAGCACATGATTATCTCAATAGATACAGAAAAAGCTTTTGACAAAATTCAACACCCATTAATGATAAAAAAAATCTCCAGAAAGTGGTCATAGAGAGAACCTACCTCAACATACTAAAGGCCATGTATAACAAACCCACAGCAAGCATTATTCTCAATGGTGAAAAACTAAAAATATTTCCTCCAAGATCAGGAACAAGGCAAGGGTGCTCACTCTCACCATTATTATTCAACAAAGATTTAGAAGTCCTAGCCACAACAATCAGAGAAGAAAAAGCAATAAAAGGAATGCAAATTGGAAAAGAAGGAAAACTGTCACTGTTTGCAAATGACATGACTCTATAAATAGAAAATCGTAAAGATGCCACCAGAAAACTACTAGAGCTAGTCAATGTATTTAGTAAATTTGCAGGATACAAAATTAATACACAGCAATATCTTGCATTCCTATACACTAAAAACAAAATAGCAGAAAAAGAAATTAAGGAAACAATCCCATTTATCGTATGAACAGAAAGAATAAAATACCTAGGAATAAAACTACCTAAGGAGGAAAAGACCTGTACACAGAAAACTATATGATTCTGATGAAAGAAATCAAAGATGATACCAACAGATGGAGAGATAGACCATGTTCTTGGATTGGAAGAATCAACATTGGCAAAATGACTATACTACACAAAGCAATTTACAGATTCAATGCAATCCCTATCAAATTACCCAGGGCATTTTTCACAGAACTAGAACAAAAAATTGTACACATTGTACAGAAATACAAAAGACCCCGAATAGCAAAAGCAATCTTGAGAAGGAAGAACGGAGCTGGTGGAATCAGATTCCCTGATTTCAGACTATACTACAAAGCTACAGTAACCAAGAAAGTATGGTACTGGCACAAAAACAGGAATATAGATCAATGAAACAGGAATGAAAGCCCAGAGATAAATCCATGCACCCATGGCACTTAAGCTATCACAAAGGAGACCAGAATATACAATCAAGCAAAGACAGCCTTTTCAATAAATGGTGCTGGGAAAACTGGACAACTACATGTGAAGGAAAGAAATTAGAATACTCGCTAATACCATACACATAAATAAACCCAAAATTGATTAAAAATCTAGATGTAAGGCCAGACACTATAAAACTCTTAGAAGAAAACATAGAACAATCTTTGACATAGATCACAGCAAGATCTTTTTTGACCCACCTCTTAGAGTAATGAAAATAAAAAGAAAAATAAACAAATGGGGCCTAATTAAAGTTAAAATCTTTTGCACAGCAAAGGAAACCATAAGCAAGATGAAAAGACAACCCTCAGAATGGGAGAAAATATTTGCAGACAATGCAAATGACAAAGATTCATCTGCAAACTCTACAAGCAGCTTATGCAGCTCAATATCAAAAAAACAAACCACCCAGGCAAAAAAATGGGTGGAAGACCTAAATAGACATTTCTCCTGAGAAGACATCCAGATGGCAACAAACACATGAAAAGCTGCTCAATATCACTAATTATTAGAGAAATGCAAATCAAAACTGCAATGAGGTATCACCTCACAGTGGTTAGAATGGCCATCATCAAAAAATCTACAAACAATAAATGCTGAAGAGAGTGTGGAGAAAAGGCAACCCTCTTGCACTGTTGGTGGGAATGTAAATTGATACAGCCACTGTGGAGAACAGTATGGAGGTTCCTTAAAAAACTAAAAATAGAATTACCATATGACCCAGTGATCCCACTGTTAGGTATATACCCAGAAAAAAACATAATTCAAAAAGACACATGCACCCCCAATGTTCATAGCATCACTATTTACAATAGACAGAACATGGAAACAACCTAAATGTCCATCCACAGAGGAATGGATAAAGAAGATGTGGTACAACATCTCGAATAAACAACCTAACCTTGCACCTAAAGCAATTAGAGAAAGAAGAACAAAAAAACCCCAAAGCTAGCAGAAGGAAAGAAATTATAAAGATCAGGTCAGAAATAAATGAAAAAGAAATGAAGGAAACAATAGCAAAAATCAATGAAACTAAAAGCTGGTTCTTTGAGAAGATAAACAAAAGTGATAAACCATTAGCCAGACTCATCAAGAGAAAAAGGGAGAAGACTCACATCAATAGAATTAGAAATGAAAAAGGAGAAGTAACCACTGACACTGCAGAAATACAAAAGATAATGAGAGATTACTACAAGCAACTCTATGCCAATAAAATGGACAACCTGGAAGAAATGGACAGATTCTTGGAAATGCACAAACTGCCGAGATTGAACCAGGAAGAAATAGAAAATATGAACAGACCAATCACAAGCACTGAAATTGAAACTGTGATTAAAAACCTTCCAACAAACAAAAGCCCAGGACCAGATGGCTTCACAGGTGAATTCTATCAAACATTTAGAGAAGAGCTAACGCCTACCCTTCTCAAACTCTTCCAAAATATTGCAGAGGGAGGAACACTCCCAAACTCATTCTACGAGGCCACCATCACCCTGATACCAAAACCAGACAAAGATGTCACAAAGAAAGAAAACTACAGGCCAATATCACTAATGAACATAGATGCAAAAATCCTCAACAAAATACTAGCAAACAGAATCCAACAGCACATTAAAAGGATCATACACCATGATCAAGTGGGGTTTATCCCAGGAATGCAAGGATTCTTCAATATACGCAAATCAATCAATGTGATACACCATATTAACAAATTGAAGGAGAAAAACCATATGATCATCTCAATAGATGCAGAGAAAGCTTTCGACAAAATTCAACACCCATTTATGATAAAAGCCCTGCAGAAAGTAGGCATAGAGGGAATTTTCCTTAACATAATAAAGGCCATATATGACAAATCCACAGCCAACATTGTCCTCAATGGTGAAAAACTGAAACCATTTCCACTAAGATCAGGAACAAGACAAGGTTGCCCACTCTCACCACTATTATTCAACATAGTTTTGGAAGTGTTAGCCACAGCAATCAGAGAAGACAAAGAAATAAAAGGAATCCAAATCGGAAAAGAAGTAAAGCTGTCACTATTTGCAGATGACATGATACTATACATAGAGAATCCTAAAGATGCTACCAGAAAACTCCTAGAGCTAATCAATGAATTTGGTAAAGTAGCAGGATACAAAATTAATGCACAGAAATCTCTTGCATTTATATACACTAATGATGAAAAATCTGAAAGTGAAATTAAGAAAACACTCCCGTTTACCATTGCAACAAAAAGAATAAAATATCTAGGAATAAACCTACCTAAGGAGACAAAAGACCTGTATGCAGAAAATTATAAGACACTGATGAAAGAAATTAAAGATGATACAAATAGATGGAGAGATATACCATGTTCCTGGATTGGAAGAATCAACATTGTGAAAATGACTCTACTACCCAAAGCAATCTACAGATTCAATGCAATCCCTATCAAACTACCACTGGCATTTTTCACAGAACTAGAACAAAAAATTTCACAATTTGTATGGAAACACAAAAGACCCCGAATAGCCAACGCAATCTTGAGAACGAAAAATGGAGCTGGGGGAATCAGGCTCCCTGACTTCAGACTATATTACAAAGCTTCAGTAATCAAGACAGTTTGGTACTGGCACAAAAACAGAAATATAGATCAATGGAACAGGATAGAAAGCCCAGAGATAAACCCACACACATATGGTCACCTTATCTTTGATAAAGGAGGCAAGCATATACATTGGAGAAAAGACAGCCTCTTCAATAAGTGGTGCTGGGAAAACTGGACAGGTACATGTAAAAGTATGAAATTAGAACACTCCCTGACACCATGCACAAAAATAAACTCAAAATGGATTAAAGACCTAAGTGTAAGGGCAGACACTATCAAACTCTTAGAGGAAAACATAGGCAGAACACTCTATGACATACATCACAGCAAGATTCTTTTTGACCCAACTCCCAGAGAAATGGAAATAAGAACACAAATAAACAAATGGGACCTAATGAAACTGAAAAGCTTTTGCACAGCAAAGGAAACCATAAACAAGACCAAAAGACAACCATCAGAATGGGAGAAAATATTTGCAAATGAAGCAACTGACAAAGGATTAATCTCCAAGATTTACAAGCAGCTCATGCAGCTCAATAACAAAAAAACAAACAAACCAGTCCAAAAATGGGCAGAAGACCTAAATAGACATTTCTCCAAAGAAGATATACAGATGGCCAACAGACACATGAAAGAATGCTCAACATCATTAATCATTAGAGAAATGCAAATCAAAACTACAATGAGATATCATCTCACACCGGTCAGAATGGCCATCATCAAAAATTCTAGAAACAATAAATGCTGGAGAGGGTGTGGAGGAAAGGGAACACTCTTGCACTGTTGGTGGGAATGTAAATTGATACAGCCACTATGGAGAACAGTGTGGAGGTTCCTTAAAAAACTAAAAATAGAACTACCATACGACCCAGCAATCCCACTACTGGGCATATACCCTGAGAAAACCATAATTCAAAAAGAGTCATGTACCAAAATGTTCATTGCAGCTCTATTTACAATAGCCAGGACATGGAAGCAACCTAAGTGTCCATCCTCAGATGAATGGATAAAGAAGATGTGGCACATATATACAACGGAATATTACTCAGCCATAAAAAGAAATGAAATGGAGGTATTTGTAATGAGGTGGATGGAGTTAGAGTCTGTCATACAGAGTGAAGTAAGTCAGAAAGAGAAAAACAAATACAGTATGCTAACACATATATACGGAATCTAAGGAAAAAAAAAAAAGGCCATGAAGAACCTAGTGGCAAGACGGGAATAAAGACACAGACCTACTAGAGAATGGACTTGAGGATATGGGGAGGGGGTGGGGTGAGATATGACAGGGTAAGAGAGTGTCATGGACATATATACACTACCAAATGTAAAATAGCTAGTGGGAAGCAGCCGCATAGCACAGGAAGATCAGCTCGGTGCTTTGTGACCACCTAGAGGGGTGGGATGGGGAGGGTGGAAGGGAGGGAGATGCAAGAGGGAAGAGAAATGGGAACATATTGTATATGTATAACTGATTCACTTTGTTATAAAGCAGAAGCTAACAAAAAAAAAAAGAAGATGTGGTACATATATACAATGGAATATTACTCAGCCATAAAAAGGAACAAAATTGGCTCATTTGTAGAGAGGTAGATGGACTTAGAGAGTGTTATACAGAGTGAAGTTAGTCAGAAACAGAAAACAAATATTGTATATTAATGCATATATTTGGAATTTAGAAAAATGTTATAGTTGATCTTACTTGCAAAGAAGAATTAGAGACACAGACATAGAGAACAAATGTATGGATACCAAGGGCAAAAGGAGTGGGGTGGCAGGAATTGGGAGATTGGGCTCGACACATATATACTATTGATACTATGTATAAAATAGACAACTGAGGGGAACATAATGTATAGAACAGGGAACTCTACTTAATGCACTGTGGTGTCCTAAATGGGAGGGAAATTCTAAAGGGAGGGGATATATTTACATGTATGGCTTATTCATTTTTGTGTGCAGTAGAAGCTAACACAACATTGTAAAGCAGCTCTACTCCAATAAAAATTAATTAAGAAAATAAAAAATGAAAAAAATATAAATAATACACCACCTTCTGCAGCCATTTGGAGTAAGCTCCAAAGAATGGTTTTCACTGATTTTCTCCTTGAGAGTACAGAGCTTACTGTAGCTTCAAAGCAAGCCTTAGAAAGTGTAGGCATGCAAACTGTCATGTATTTCAGTACATGCTGACAATTTTTGGTAAGAGTTTCTTATGCTGAAAGAACACTCTGTATCATATTCCTTTCATTTATCTTGTGAAAAATGCATACATTTACATTATGGGAAACAAGTCTTACCAACTAATCCGAAATGTTCTTTTCTATTTGCCTTTAGTACATAGACCTAAGTGCAGCTTAAATTACGTCTAGAAAGAATAGTATTATAAGTCTTTTAAACTATAAACTACATACATCACACTTCTAGTATCTCTTTCACTCAATGAAAGAACACCATGCAGAGTACTTCCTTCCCATAGCAAGAAGCTATTCTCTACATTCTTATATGATAAAGATGCTTAACTAAGCCTTCTGAAAATCTTCCCCTCCATTAGCCTTATAACCTTGGTTAACCAAACATCACTTAGGAATATAGAACACTAGACTTACAAAGTTCAAAAAGAAATCACTAACTGTATGAAACCTGGATATAATTTCCTTTCTATGAAAGAATATTCTCAGGAAAACTTGAGGGTAGCTTTGTGAAAAGATTTTCTGGGTACTATGGGAAATTATTTATTCTACCCTGTTTAAAAACTCCTTTGCTTCTTTTCTGTTAGGTACCTGTATTGATAAAAGTCTCAGAGTAACCTATAGAAACACTAGTGTTACATGTCTGTTAATAAAACACTACATGCTTCAGTCACTTGGTAAGGCGGGGTTTGGCTACTCTAGGTTCTTTAAACTTTCATTTAAATTTTAAGATCACCTATCATTTTCTTAAAAAAAAGAAAAACCTGCTGGAAGGAGCAGGATCTTTGAGAGGAATTATATTGAAGTGATTGGTAATTTGGTTGATATTTAACGTATAAATATATTGAGCCTTCCCATCCATGAACATGATATAATCATCCTCCATATATGTAGTGCATTTGTTCCAGGACCCTGTTGATACCAAATGTGCCTCATATAAAATGATGCATTTGTACAAAACCTACACACATCCTCCTGTGTACTTTAAATCATGTATAGATTACATATAATACCTAATACAATGTAAATACTATATCAGTAATTGCCAGTGCAAGGCAAAGTCAATTTTTGCTTTCTGGAACTTTCTAAATTTTTTTAAGAAAATATTTTAATGGATACTAAAGGCCAACTCTATTTTTAAAATTTATCTGCACATTCTTTAATTTTTCCTAGAAATGTTTTGTATTTTTCATTTTAAAGGCTTACACTCCTTTAGTTAAATGTATTCTTTTGAAGTTTTTTTTTTTGTTACTGTATATAAAATTGTTTTCTTAATTTTACTGCTGGAATGTTTTCCTCTAGTTTTTTTGTATAAATGCATTAAAGATCCCTGTATATTGGCCCTTATGTTATTCATTACATATTTACAGCAGGCCAATACTGCTAGCTCAAAAACTCTGTCATCAACCTCAAATTTTCATGCAACCAGCTGTTTTAAATATGGCCAAAATAAATATACTTTTAGCCATTTAGAGCCTGCCTGCCTGCCATGCATACCCTTTAAAACTGCACCCCACAAATGCCAGCTATTTTAGGATAAACCCTGAGGCAATAAAAAATCTCTAGTTCCTGCTGCCCTTTGGAGCTCTCTTTTCCAGAGATGCTCTGGTATGCTGGTAAGCAAAATGACATCACTTAAACACATAAGCCCCCTCTCTGATTTTTATTTCCCTAGGAGTTTTGTGGCCTCCTACCTTTCTAAGTAATGGTCCCATACAACCTTCCTGGAAGGTCTTCCACTGTGAAGGAACTCCCCTCCTATGCAACATGTGAAAGTACTATTATAAATAATGTGTGCAGTTGTCACATTTTTTTTTTTTTTTTTTGAGTTTGAAGTGACTTTATTTTTTTATTTTTTTATTTTTTTTTTAAACATCTTTATTGAAGTATAATTGCCTTACAATAGTGTGTTAGCTTCTGCTTTATAACAAAGTGAATCAGTTATACATATACAATATGTTCCCATTTCTCTTCCCTCTTGCATCTCCCTCCCTCCCACCCTCCCCATCCCACCCCTCTAGGTGGTCACAAAGCACCGAGCTGATCTCCCTGGGCTATGCGGCTGCTTCCCACTAGCTATCTATTTTACATTTGGTAGTGTATATATGTCCATGACACTCTCTCACCCTGTCACATCTCACCCCACCCCCTCCCCATATCCTCAAGTCCATTCTCTAGTAGGTCTGTGTCTTTATTCCCGTCTTGCCACTAGGTTCTTCATGGCCTTTTTTTTTTTTCCTTAGATTCCGTATATATGTGTTAGCATACTGTATTTGTTTTTCTCTTTCTGACTTACTTCACTCTGTATGACAGACTCTAACTCCATCCACCTCATTACAAATACCTCCATTTCATTTCTTTTTATGGCTGAGTAATATTCCATTGTATATATGTGCCACATCTTCTTTATCCATTCGTCTGTCGATGGACATTTAGGTTGCTTCCATGTCCTGGCTATTGTAAATAGAGCTGCAATGAACATTGTGGTACATGACACTTTTTGACCTATGGTTTTCTCAGGGTATATGCCCAGTAGTGGAATTGCTGGGTCGTATGGTAGTTCTATTTGTAGTTTTTTAAGGAACCTCCATACTGTTCTCCATAGTGGCTGTATCAATTTACATTCCCACCAACAGTGCAAGAGTGTTCCCTTTCCTCCACACCCTCTCCAGCATTTATTGTTTCTAGATTTTTTGATGATGGCCATTCTGACCGGTGTGAGATGATATCTCATTGTAGTTTTGATTTGCATTTCTCTAATGATTAATGATGTTGAGCATTCTTTCATGTGTCTGTAGGCCATCTGTATATCTTCTTTGGAGAAATGTCTATTTAGGTCTTCTGCCCATTTTTGGATTGGGTTGTTCGTTTTTTTGTTATTGAGCTGCATGAGCTGCTTGTAAATCTTGGAGATTAATCCTTTGTCAGTTGCTTCATTTGCAAATATTTTCTCCCATTCTAAGGGTTGTCTTTTGGTCTTGTTTATGGTTTCCTTTGCTGTGCAAAAGCTTTTAAGTTTCATTAGGTCATATTTGTTTATTTGTGTTCTTATTTCCATTTCTCTGGGAGCTGGGTCAAAAAGAATCTTGCTGTGATGTATGTCATAGAGTGTTCTGCCTATGTTTTCCTCTAAGAGTTTGATAGTGTCTGGCCTTACACTTAGGTCTTTAATCCATTTGGAGTTTATTTTTGTGCATGGTGTCAGGGAGTGTTCTAATTTCATACTTTTACATGTACCTGTCCAATTTTCCCAGCACCACTTATTGAAGAGGCTGTCTTTTCTCCACTGTATATGCTTGCCTCCTTTATCAAAGATAAGGTGACCATATGTGTGTGGGTTTATCTCTGGGCTTTCTATCCTGTTCCATTGATCTATATTTCTGTTTTTGTGCCAGTACCAAACTGTCTTGATTACTGAAGCTTTGTAGTATAGTCTGAAGTCAGGGAGCCTGATTCCCCCAGCTCCATTTTTCGTTCTCAAGATTGCTTTGGCTATTCGGGGTCTTTTGTGTTTCCATACAAATTGTGAAATTTTTTGTTCTAGTTCTGTGAAAAATGCCAGTGGTAGTTTGATAGGGATTGCATTGAATCTGTAGATTGCTTTGGGTAGTAGAGTCATTTTCACAATGTTGATTCTTCCAATCCAGGAACATGGTATATCTCTCCATCTATTTGTATCATCTTTAATTTCTTTCATCAGTGTCTTATAATTTTCTGCATACAGGTCTTTTGTCTCCTTAGGTAGGTTTATTCCTAGATATCTTATTCTTTTTGTTGCAATGGTAAACGGGAGTGTTTTCTTAATTTCCCTTTCAGATTTTTCGTCATTAGTGTATAGAAATGCAAGCGATTTCTGTGCATTAATTTTGTATCCTGCTACTTTACCAAATTCATTGATTAGCTCTAGGAGTTTTCTGGTAGCCTCTTTAGGATTCTCTATGTATAGTATCATGTCATCTGCAAATAGTGACAGCTTTACTTCTTCTTTTCCGATTTGGATTCCTTTTATTTCTTTGTCTTCTCTGATTGCTGTGGCTAACACTTCCAAAACTATGTTGAATAATAGTGGTGAGAGTGGGCAACCTTGTCTTGTTCCTGATCTTAGTGGAAATGGTTTCAGTTTTTCACCATTGAGGACAATATTGGCTGTGGGTTTGTCATATATGGCCTTTATTATGTTGAGGAAAGTTCCCTCTATGCCTACTTTCTGCAGGGCTTTTATCATAAATTGGTGTTGAATTTTGTCGAAAGCTTTCTCTGCATCTATTGAGATGATCATATGGTTTTTCTCCTTCAATTTGTTAATATGGTGTATCACATTGATTGATTTGCGTATATTGAAGAATCCTTGCATTCCTGGGATAAACCCCACTTGATCATGGTGTATGATCCTTTTAATGTGCTGTTGGATTCTGTTTGCTAGTATTTTGTTGAGGATTTTTGCATCTATGTTCATCAGTGATATTGGCCTGTAGTTTTCTTTCTTTGTGACATCTTTGTCTGGTTTTGGTATCAGGGTGATGGTGGCCTCGTAGAATGAGTTTGGGAGTGTTCCTCCCTCTGCAATATTTTGGAAGAGTTTGAGAAGGATAGGTGTTAGCTCTTCTCTAAATGTTTGATAGAATTCACCTGTGAAGCCATCTGGTCCTGGGCTTTTGTTTGTTGGAAGGTTTTTAATCACAGTTTCAATTTCAGTGCTTGTGATTGGTCTGTTCATATTTTCTATTTCTTCCTGGTTCAGTCTCGGCAGTTTGTGCATTTCTAAGAATCTGTCCATTTCTTCCAGGTTGTCCATTTTATTGGCATAGAGTTGCTTGTAGTAATCTCTCATGATCGTTTGTATTTCTGCAGTGTCAGTGGTTATTTCTCCTTTTTCATTTCTAATTCTATTGATCTGAGTCTTCTCCCTTTTTCTCTTGATGAGTCTGGCTAATGGTTTATCAATTTTGTTTATCTTCTCAAAGAACCAGCTTTTAGTTTCATTGATTTTTGCTATTGTTTCCTTCATTTCTTTTTCATTTATTTCTGACCTGATCTTTATAATTTCTTTCCTTCTGCTGGCTTTGGGGTTTTTTTGTTCTTCTTTCTCTAATTGCTTTAGGTGCAAGGTTAGGTTGTTTATTCGAGATGTTTCCTGTTTCTTGAGGTAGGCTTGTATTGCTATAAACTTCCCTCTTAGCACTGCTTTTGCTGCATCCCATAGGTTTTGGGTCGTCGTATCTCCATTGTCATTTATTTCTAGGTATTTTTTGATTTCCCCTTTGATTTCTTCAGTAATCACTTCATTATTAAGTAATGTATTGTGTAGCCTCCATGTGTTTGTATTTTTTACAGATCTTTTCCTGTAATTGATATCTAGTCTCATAGCGTTGTGGTCGGAAAAGATACTTGATACGATTTCAATTTTCTTAAATTTACCAAGGTTTGATTTGTGACCCAAGATATGATCTATCCTGGAGAATGTTCCATGAGCACTTGAGAAAAATGTGTATTCTGTTGTTTTTGGGTGGAATGTCCTATAAATATCAATTAAGTCCATCTTGTTTAATGTATCATTTAAAGCTTGTGTTTCCTTATTTATTTTCATTTTGGATGATCTGTCCATTGGTGAAAGTGGGGTGTTAAAGTCCCCTACTATGATTGTGTTGCTGTCAATTTCCCCTTTTATGGCTGTTAGTACTTGCCTTATGTATTGAGGTGCTCCTATGTTGGGTGCATAAATATTTACAATTGTTATACCTTCCTCTTGGATCGATCCCTTGATCATTATATAGTGTCCTTCTTTGTCTCTTGTAATAGTCTTTATTTTAAAGTCTATTTTGTCTGATATGAGAATTGCTACTCCAGCTTTCTTTTGATTTCCATTTGCATGGAATATCTTTTTCCATCCCTTCACTTTCAGTCTGTATGTGTCTCTAGGTCTGAAGTGGGTCTCTTGTAGACAGCATATATATGGGTCTTGTTTTTGTATCCATTCAGCCAGCCTGTGTCTTTTGGTGGGAGCATTTAATCCATTTACATTCAAGGTAATTATCGATATGTATGTTCCTATTCCCATTTTCTTAAATGTTTTGGGTTTGTTATTGTAGGTGTTTTCCTTCTCTTGTGTTTCTTGCCTAGAGAAGTTCCTTTAGCATTTGTTGTAAAGCTGGTTTGGTAGTGCTGAACTCTCTCAGCTTTTGCTTGTCTGTAAAGGTTTTAATTTCTCCATCACATTTGAATGAGATCCTTGCTGGGTAGAGTAATCTTGGTTGTAGGTTCTTCTCCTTCATGACTTTAAGTATATCTTGCCACTCCCTTCTGGCTTGCAGAGTTTCTGCTGAAAGATCAGATGTTAACCTTATGGGGATTCCCTTGTGTGTTATTTGTTTTTTTTCCCTTGCTGCCTTTAATATGTTTTCCTTATATTTAATTTTTGACAGTTTGATTAATATGTGTCTTGGCGTGTTTCTCCTTGGGTTTATCCTGTATGGGACTCTCTGTGCTTCCAGGACTTGATTAACTATTTCCTTTCCCATATTAGGGAAGTTTTCAACTATAATCTCTTCAAATATTTTCTCAGTCCCTTTCTTTTTCTCTTCTTCTTCTGGGACCCCTATAATTCGAATGTTGGTGCGTTTAATGCTGTCCCAGAGGTCTCTGAGACTGTCCTCAGTTCTTTTCATTCTTTTTTCTTTATCCTGCTCTGCAGTAGTTATTTCCACCATTTTATCTTCCAGGTCACTTATCCTTTCTTCTGCCTCAGTTATTCTGCTATTGATCCCATCTAGAGTATTTTTAATTTCATTTATTGTGTTTTTCATCATTGCTTGATTCCTCTTTAGTTCTTCTACGTCCTTGTTAAATGCTTCTTGCATTTTGTCTATTCTATTTCCAAGATTTTGGATCATCCTTACTATCATTATTCTGAATTCTTTTTCAGGTAGACTACCTATTTCCTCTTCATTTGTTAAGTCTAGTGTGTTTTGACCCTGCTCCTTCATCTGCTGTGTGTTTTTCTGTCGTCTCATTTTGCTTATCTTACTGTGTTTGGGGTCTCCTTATCACAGGTTGCAGGTTTGTAGTTCCCGTTGTTTTTGGTATCTGTCCCCAGTGGCTAAGGTTGGTTCAGTGGGTTGTGTAGGCTTCCTGGTGGAGGGAACTAGTGCCTGAGCTCTGGTGGATGAGGCTGGATCTTGTCTTTCTGGTGGGCACGTCCACGTCTGGTGGTGTATTTTGGGGTGTCTGTGGCCTTATTATGATTTTAGGCAGCCTCTCTGCTAATGGATGAGGCTGTGTTCCTGTCTTGCTAGTTGTTTGGCATAGGGTGTTCAGCACTGTAGCTTGCTGGTCATTGAGTGATGCTGGGTCTTGATGTTGAGATGGAGATCTCTGAGAGATTTTTGCCGTTTGGTATTACGTGGAGCTGGGAGGTCTCTTGTGGACCAGTGTCCTGAAGTTGGCTCTCCCACCTCCGAGGTACGGCCCTGATGCCTGGCTGAAGCACCAAGAGCCTTTCGTCCACACGGCTCAGAGTAAGAGGGAGAAAAAATAGAAAGAAAGAAAGGAAGGAAGGAAGGAAGGAAGGAAAGAAAGAAAGAAAGAAAGGAAAGAAAGAAAGAAGCTATAATATAGTGAAGTAAAATAAAGCTATTGTAAAGCAAAGCTATACAGACAAAATCTCCCCCAGAAGCATATACATATACACTCACAAAAAAAAAGGAAAAGGGGAAAAATTAATATATCCTGCTCCCAAAGTCCACCTCCTGAATTTGGGATGATTCGTTGTCTATTCAGGTATTCAACAGATGCAGGCACATCAAGTTGTTTGTGGAGTTTTAATCCGCTTCTTCTGAGGCTGCTGGGACAGATTTCCCCTCCTCTTCTCTGTTCGCACAGCTCCTGGGGATCAGCTTTGGATTTGGACCCGCTTCTGCGTGTAGGTCGCCTGAGGGCGTCTGTTCCCCGCCCAGACAGGACGGGGTTAAAGGAGCAGCTGCTTCGGGGACTCTGGCTCACCCAAGCCGCGGGGAGGGAGGGGTACAGAGGAGGCGGGGCGAGCCTGCGGTGTCAGAGGCCGGCGTGACGTTGCAGCAGCCTGAGGCGCGCAGTGCGTTCTCCCGGGGGATGTTGTCCCTGGATCACGGGACCCTGGCAGTGGCGGGCTTCACGGGCTCCCAGGAGGGGCGGTGTGGAGAGTGACCTGTGCTCGCACACAGGCTTCTTGGAGGCGGCAACAGCAGCCCCAGCGTCTCACGCCCGTCTCTGGGGTCCGCGCTGATCGCCGCGGCTCGCGCCAGTTTCTGGAGTTCGTTTAGGCGGCGCTCTGAATCCCCTCTCCTTGCGCGCCGCGAAACAAAGAGGCAAGAAAAAGTCTCTTGCCTCTTCGGCAGCTGCAGACTTTTTCCCGGTCTCCCTCCCAGCCAGCTGTGGTGCGCCAACCCCTTCAGGCTGTGTTCACGCCGCCAACCCCAGTCCTCTCCCTGCCGCCAACCCCAGTCCTCTCCCTGCGATCCGACCGAAGCCCGAGCCTCCGCTCCCAGCCCCGCCCGCCCCGGCGGGGGAGCAGACAAGCCTCTCGGGCTGGTGAGCGCTGCTCGGCGCCGAGCCTCTGTGCGGGAGTCTCTCTGTTTTTTCCTCTGCGCCCCTGTTGCTATGGGATCCGCGCTGTTAGCTGCGGCTCGCGCCCGTCTCTGAAGTTCGTTTAGGCGGCGCTCTGAATCCCCTCTCCTCGCGCACCAGGAAACAGGGAAGAAAAAGTCTCTTGCCTCTTCGGCAGCTGCAGACTTTTTCCCGGACTCCCTCCCGGCTAGCTGTGGTGCACTAACCCCTTCAGGCTGTGTTCACGCCGCTAACCCCAGTCCTCTCCCTGCGATCCGACCGAAGCCCGAGCCTCAGCTCCCAGCCCCGCCCGCCCCGGCGGCTGAGCAGACAAGCCTCTCGGGCTGGTGAGTGCTGGTCAGCGCCGAGCCTCCGTGCGGGAAGTGCGGGAATCTCTCCGCTTTGCCCTCGGCACCTCTGTGGCTGCGCTCTCCTCCGTGGCTCTGAAGCTTCCCCCCTCTGCCACCCGCAGTCTCTGCCCGCGAAGGGGCTCCTAGTGCGTGGAAATCTTTCCTCCTTCACAGCTCCCTCCCACTGGTGCAGGTGCCGTCCCTATTCTTTTGTCTCTGTTATTTCTTTTTTCTTTTGCCCTACCCAAGTACGGGGGGAGTTTCTTGCCTTTTGGGAGGTCTGACGTTTTCTGCCAGCGTTCAGTGGGTGTTCTATAGGAGCAGTTCCACGTGTAGATGTATTTCTACTGTATCTGTGGGAAGGAAGGTGATCTCCGCGTCTTACTCTTCCGCCATCTTCTCTCCTCCCACATTTTGATCATGACATTTTCATTCATCAGTTCTGAAAATCTTGAACTCACAAAGTATTGAAATACAATTGATTTTTTTGTATTGATTTTATATCCTGTGACTTTACTTCGCTTATTTTTAAAATCAGATTTTACAAATTTTATTGAATGTGAATTTACCAAAACAAAATCTGCTTTCACCTGTTAGTAGGAACTATTTCTTGGAAAGAATTTGGTAAGATGTGGTGCAAAACCACATTATGTCTTATAAGCTAAGTAATTTCTTAAATTCTTCAAGTACTATATGTGTGTGTGTGTGTGTGTGTGTGCCTGTGTGTGTGTAAGTGTGTAAAGTATGTGTACATTCTTTGTGATTTTCTATATGAAGGAAAATATTATCTGCTATTAAGGATAGTTTTACTTCTTATTTTCTAATCTGTATGATTTTAATTTATTTTTCTTGCCAAATTTAACTGGCTACAACCTCCAATAAAATTTAAATAATTGAGGTTTTCCTCTTTTTCATTTTGTCTTGTTGGACCCTACCTTATATGGTCAAAGGCACAAACCAGGCACAAAGCACTAGTACAAGTGTGTGATGTGTGTTATTTTGATTATTTGCTCTTAGAGATTAGTTATGCCCTTTTGTTTCAATTGGTATGGGATAGTTAAAAATTTTACCACACAGGGTGACATAAAGCAAGCTCCATCTTGGAATTAAACAGAACAGTGATAGCAAAATATAATTAGAAAATCCTCATAGATATTGAAATTCAATGATGTACTTTTAAACTAGTCACAGATCAACAATGAAATAGCATTGCAAATTACAAGTCAACAAAGGAAAGCTAAAAACCTATTCACAATAATTTGCAGGAGGTATGAGCAGGTCCTGGATAAAAGATATCTTAATAACCAAAGGAAATCCTGGTCTTTCCAACTCAGGAGGAAAAAATTTAATGAAAATGTTAGATAATATTTTGTATATATATTATTACATTTTCAGGTGGTATTAATGCAGTCTATAATATTGGCATTATTACAGACCTTACACTACTATTTCAGCATTATACACATTTCAAGGTTTTCTCTGTGTAGTTAACATTGTAATAGTATCATGGGATTGATATCTTTCTTTGTTCTTTTCATTTTTCCCAAACCAAGTGAGACCTCTAAGATTGATTTTTTAAAACGTAGAACTATGAACACATCATACCTCTCCTTTTTACTGGTTTTATGACTAAAATATGAGTATTCAAATAAAGTGCTATAGTAAACTTGGGTTTGTGTTTAAAGACACATATGAAGATTCTCCTTATTTGCAAAATTGTAGGCTAGTGTCAGGTTGTGAGAAGGAACAAAATAAACCACGATGATGGGGATTGCCAGTGAATTTAAATCCTGCTTGTTCTTAAAAATTCATATTCATGGGTGGAGTCAAGATGGCAGAATAGGAGGGCATGGAGTTTACCTCCTCACAAGTACATCAAGAATACATCTGCAAATGGAACAAATCTGACGGAGCACCTGCTGAACACTAGCAGAGGACTTTGGACAACTAAAAGGATAAGAAAAATCCCCACTCAACTGGGTAAGATGAAAGAAAGAAAAAAAGAAAAGAGGAAATAGGAAGGGACCAACACCCCTGGGGGGGGAGCTGAAGGAGAGGAGAGGTTCCCACACTCAGAGAAGCCCCGTCACAGCAAGAAGTCAGCTGGGACAGAGAGGGAGACCCAGGGGATTAGAGGGGAACACAGCAACCAGTCTGTGGAAGGCAGGAGAAAGTGAGATCTGCACGTATGGTCTCTGCCACAGCCCTGCACACCCCAGCCTGAGTTGTATGTCTCCTGGTGCTGAGTGGGAAGGGTGCTGGAAAGTGGGGTTTGGAGAGTGGATCTAGAGAGGGGACAAGTTTCAGCTGTAAAGAGACAGCCCAAAGGGTTGGGAGTAAGGAATTCCACAACCACGAATGTTTGTGGAAAAAGCCTAGGCAACCATAGAAATAAGGTGCTGTTGTTGAGTGGCATGCAAGGGGCGGGGCCGCCATTGCAGCCCCCTTCCGCACCTACTGGCCCCTGCTTCCACAGCCACTGGGTGGGGCATCCATCTGAGCAGGCTCACCCACTCCCCAATCCAAGGCCTCCTCCTCCCATGCAGGCTCTGGAGGCCCACACAATGGCCCTGCCAGAGCCTCCCTGGGAGTCAGCGTTGGATACCACAGCCTGAGACTGGTGTCTGACAAAGCTGGTGGGGGCTGGGTGTTAAAGCATGGGGTTAGGAGAGTGGACACAGGGAGACGACTGCTGTTGGCTGCTTGGAGATGGCCTGAAGGGAGAGGAGTGAGGAGCTCTACAGCCGGGAATGCTCCTGGAGGAAGTGGAGTCTGCCTTGGAAAACAAGACACCATCACTGAGTGATGTGCAAGGGGTGGGGTCACCATTGTGGACTTTCTCCCCACATACCAGTCCCTGCCTCCATGGCACTAGGAAGAACTCCCACCAGAGTGAGTGTGCTACAGTTTATCGTAGCTTCCTGCCAGCCCTTGCCTCCGTGGGCATTAGAGGGGGATCCCATTGGAGCAAGCACACACACCCCAATTGTGACCACCTTATTCCTCTCCTGTCTGAGCAAACAAATGTATCTCACTCCGTCGCTGCCATCACCCCCTCTTGCTTGGGTGGGGAACAGACTACTGAGGGTGGCCCACACACAGAGGTGGGGCCAAAACCAAATCTGAACCTCAGGGGCTGTGAGAAAAAGGAAGAGGAACTGAAAGTTCACTGTGCAACTCCACAAGTCATGGATTAAACCTCTGTGATCGTCTTGGTAAATCTTGCATCTGTGGAATACCTGAATGGACAATGAGTGTCCCCACAACTGAGACCATTCTAGCTTTAGCATCTGTTAACTTTTGGGGGCAATTACATGTAGGAGTTGGGCAAGGTCAGAGTCTGAGCTGCCCCCACCATGCCTACAGTGGGTCCAGAGACGTACCTAGAGGTCTTTGAGGGCCTCCTGTGGAGGTGGGGGTTGGCTGTGTCTCACAGTGAGGGAAACAACACTGATATTAGAGGCCCCAGATAAGAAAGAAATTTTTGTTTGTTGTTTTGTTGTTTATTTTTCAATTTTTTATTTCCTTTTTAAAAATTTTAAATATATTTTTATTTATCATTTTTATTTTACTTTTCTGTTTTTTTTTTGGTTTTCTTCTGTCTTTGGGTTTCTTTGTTGTTATTTTTAAAAATTTTTTCTTTTTGTTTTTCTAATTTTGTCATTTTTCTTTGTTTGTTTTCTTTGCTTTTGCACCTTTTATAGGTGCACCTCAATATAAAAGGCAAATACTAACACCCATAAAAAAGAAATCAACAATAACACAATAATAGTGAGGGACTTTAACACCTCACTTACACAAATGAATAGATCATCCAGACAGAAAATTAATAAGGAAACACAAGGCTTAAGACACATTATACCAGATAGACTTAACTGATATTTATAGAACATTCCATCTGAAAACAGCAGAAGACAATTTCTGCTCAAGTTCACACAGAACATTCTCCAGCATAGATCACATGTTGGGTCACAAATGAAGCCTTGGTAAGTTTAAGAAAATTGAAATCATTTCAAACATCTTTTCCGACCACAATGCTATGAGATTAGAAATCAATTACAGGAAAAAAACTGTAAAAAACACAAGCACATGGTAGCTAAACAATATGTTACTAAATAATCAACGAATCACTGAAGAAATCAAAGAGGAAATCAAAAAATACCCAGAGACAAATGATAACACAAATAGGATGACCCAGAACCTATGGGACACAGCAAAAACACTTTTAAGAGAGAAGTTTATAACAATACAATCCTACCTTAAGAAACAAGAAAAATCTCAAATAAACAATCTACCCTTATACCTAAAGCAATTAGAGAAATAAGCACAAACAAAACCCAAAGTTAGTAAAAGGAAAGAAATAATAAAGGTCAGAGCAAAAATAAATGAAATAGAGATAAAGAAAACAATAGCAGAACTCAATGAAATTAAAAGCTGGTTCTTTGAGAAGATAAATAAAATCGATAAACCTTTAGCCAGACTCATCAAGAAAAAAAGGGAGATGATTCAAATCAATAAAATTAGAAATGAAAATGTAGAAGTTAAAATGGACACCACAGAAGTAAAAAAGGATCATAAGAGACTACTATGAGTAACTATATGCCAATAAAATGGACAACCTAGAAGAAATGGATAAATTCTTAGACAGATGCAACCTTCCAAGACTGAACCAGAAAGAAATAGAAAACATGAACAGATCAATCACAAGTACTGAAATTGAAACTGTGATTAAAAATCTTCCAAGAAAGAAAAGTCCAGGGCCAGATGGCTTCACAGGCCAATTCTATCAAACATCTAGAGAAGAGTTAACATCTACACTTTTTGAAAATCTTCCAAAAAAATTGCAGAGGAAGGAACACTCCCAAGCTTATTCTGTGAGGCCCCCATCACCCTGATACCAAAACCAGACAAAAATATCACACAAAAAAAGGAAATTACAGGCCAATTTCACTGATGAACATAGCCACAAATATTCTCAACAAAATACTAGCAAACTGAATCCAACAACACATTGAAAAGATCATACACCCTGATTAAGTGGGATTTATACCAGGGATGCAAGGAGTCTTCAATATACACAAATCAGTCAATGTGATATATCATTAACAAACTGAATAATAAAAACCATATGACCATCTTAACAGATGCAGAATAAGCTTTTGACAAAGTTCAACACACATTTATGATAAATACTGTCTAGGAAGTTGGCATAGAGGGAACGTACTTCAGCATATACAATATACCATATAAGATAAACCTAAACCTAACATCGTACTCAGTGGTGAAAAGCTGAAAACCCTTCCTCTAAAATGAGGAGCATGACTGGATGTCCACTCTTCCCACATTTATTCAACATAATTTTGGAAGTCCTAGCCACGACTATCAGAGAAGAAAAGAAATAAAAGGAATCCAAATTAGAGAAGAAGAAGTAAAACTCTCACTGTTGGCAGATGACATGATACTATACTATAGAAAATCCTGAAGAGGCTAATAGAAAACTACTAGAGCTAATCAATGAATTTAATAAAGTTGCAGGATAAAAATTGATATGCAGAAACCTCTTGCATTCCTGTACACTGACAAAGAAAGATAAGAAAGAAAGATTAAGGAAACAATCTCATTTACTATCACATCACAAAGAATAAAATACCTAGAAATAAGTGTAACTAAGAGGCAAAAACCTCTACTCAGAAAACTATATGATACTGATGAAATAAATCAAAGATGGTACAAACAGATGGAGATATAGACCATGTTCTTGGATTGGAAAAATCAACATTGTCAAAATGACTATACTACCCAAAGCAAATTACAGATTCAATGCGATCCCTATCAAATTACCAAGGGCATTTTTCACAGAACTAGAACAAAAAATTTTACACTTTGTATGGAAACACAAAAGACCCCGAATAGCAAAAGCAATCTTGAGAAAGAAGAACAGAGCTGGAGGAATCAGGCTCCCTGACTTCAGACTATACTACAAAGCTACAGTAATCAAGAAAGTATGGTACTGGCACAAAAAGAGGAATATAGATCAATGGAACAGGATAGAAAGCCCAGAGATAAATCCACACACCTGTAGTCACCTAATCTACCACAAAGGAGACCAGAATATACAATGGAGCAAAGACAGCCTCTTCAATAAGTGGTGCTGGGAAAACTGGACAGCTACATGTAAAAGAATGAAATTAGAACACTCCCTAACACCATACAAAAAAAAAAAATAAACTCAAAATGGATTAAAGACTTAAATATAAGGCTGGATACTATAAAACTATTAGAGGAAAATATAGGCAGAACACGCTTTGACATAAATCACAGCAAGATCTGTTATGACCCACTGCTTACAGTAATGAAAATTAAAACAAAATAAACAAATGGGACTTAATTAAACTTAAAAACTTTTGCACAGCAATGAAAACCATAAACAAGAGGAAAAGACCCTCAGAATGGGAAAAAATATTTGCAAACAAAGCAACTAACAAAGGATTAATCTCCAAAATATAAAAACAGCTCATGGAGCTCAATTAAAAAACAAAAACAAACAAAAAAGACCCAATGAAAAAATGGGTGGAAGACCTAAATAGACATTTCTCCAAAGAAGACATACAGATGGCCAAAAAACACATGAAAAGTTGCTCAAAAACACTAATTATTAGAGAAATGCAAATCAAAACTACAGTGAAGCATCACCTCACACCAGTCAGAATGGCCATCATTTAAAAAATCTACAAACAATAAATGCTGGAGAGGGTGTGGTGAAAAGGGAACACTTATACAGTGTTGGTGGGAATGTAAATTGATGCAGTCACTATGGAAAACAGTATGGAGGTTCCTTAAAAAACTAAAAATAGAACTACCATATGACCCAGCAATCCCACTACTGGGCATATACCAAGAGAAAACCGTAATTCAAAAAGATCCACGGACCCTAGTATTCACTGCAGCACTATTTACAATAGCAAGGATGTGGAAGCAACCTTATTTACAACAGCCAGGATGTGGAAGAAACCTAAATGTCCATCCACAGAGGAATGGATAAAGAAGATGTGGTATATATGTACAATGAAATATTACTCAGACATAAAAAGGAAAAAAATATAGTGCCATTTGCAGAGATGTGGATAGATCTAGAGACTGTCATACTGAGTGAAGTAAGTCAGAAAGAAAAAAACAAATATTGTATAATATCGCTTATATGAGGAATCTAGGTAAACGTTACAGATAAACTTATTTGCAAAGCAGAAATAGAGACTCAGATGTAGAGAATAAACTTATGGATACTAAAGGTGAAAGGGGGTGGGTTGAATTGGGAGACTGGGATTGACATATATACACTACTATGTATAAAATAAAAAACAAATGAGAACCTACTATATAGCACAGGGAACTCTACTCAATGCTCTGTGGTGACCTAAATGGGAAGGAAATCTACAAAAGAGGGGATATATATATTTATATATATATATAAACTGATTCACTTTGCTGTACAGCAGAAACTAACATAACATTGTAAAGCAACCATGCTCCAATAAAAATTTTTTTAAAAAAGTGGTGAGATTGGGCATCCTTGTCATTCCAACTTTTAGTGGGAAGGCTTTCAGCTTTTCACCACTGAGTATTATATTGGCTGTGGTTTTGTCATAAATAGCTTTTATTATATTGAGATATGTTTTCTCTTTACCCACTTTGGTAAGAGTTTTTATCATAAATGATGCTGAATTTTGTCAGATGCGTTTTCTGCATCTATTGAGAGGATCATGTGTTTTTTGTCTTTCCTTTTGTTCATGTGGTGTATCAAATTGTTTGATTTGTGTATGTTGAATCATCCTTGTGAACTGGGGATGAATCCCCCTTGGTCATGTTGTATGATCTTTTTTATGTGTTGTTCGATTAGGTTTGCTGGTACTTGGTGAGAATTTTTGCATCTATATTCATCAAAGATATTGGATTGTAATTTTCTTTCTTGCTGGATCTTTGTCTGGTTTTGGTATTAGGGTGATGGTGGTTTCATAGAACGATTTTAGGATTGTTCCCTCCTCTTCAATCTTTTGGAAGAGTTTGAGAAGTATTGGTAAAAGTTCTTCTTTGTATGTTTGGTAGAATTTGCCTGGACTTTTGTTTGCAGAGACTTTAAAATTACAGATTCTATTTCACTTCTAGTGAGCAGTCTATTCAGATTAGCTATTTATTCTTGATTCAATTTTGGTGGGCTGTATGTTTCTAGAAAGATGTCCATTTCTTCTAGGTTGTTGAATTTGTTGGCCTATAATTGTTCATAGTATTCTCTTATTTTTCTTGTATTTTTGCAGTATTGGTTGATATTTTTCCTTTTTCATTTCTTATTTTGTTTATTTGGGTTCTCTCTCTTTTCTTCTTGGTGAGTCTGGCCAGAGGTTTGTCAATTTTGTTCACCCTTTTCAAATAACCAACTCTTGCTTTTGTTGATTTTTTCTATTTTTTTAATCTCAATTTAATTTATTTCCCTTCTGATCTTTATTATTTCCTCCTTCTGCTGACTTTATATTTTGTTTGTTCTTCATTCTAACTCTTTTAGTTGGTAGGTTATGTTGTTTATTTTTCTTGTTTTTTGAGGAAGGCCTGTATTGTTATGAACTTCCCTCTAAGAACTGCTTTTGTTGCATCTCATAGATTTTGTATGGTTGTGTTTTCATTGTCATTTGTTCTAAGGTATTTCTGATTTCCTCATTGACCCATTGGTTTTTTAGTAACATGTTGTTTAACCTCCATGTAATCATTTTATTCTTACTTCTTTTCCTGTGGTTGATTTCTAGTTTCATGCTGTTGTGGTCAGAGAAGTTGTTTGAAATAATTTCCATATGCTTAAATTTCTTGAGGTTTGTTTTGTGCCCTAATATGTGGTGAATCCTAGAGAATATTCCATATGGATTTGAAATGAATGTGTATTCTGGGTTCTTTTTTAATGTATTATCCTGAAAGTATCAATTAAGTTGAACTGTTCTATTGTACCAGACCCAAAATATCTCTAGTTCTCACATTCTTATTTTGATATTTCTGCCATGCTCTTTTCCCTTCACCCTGAATAAAGCCAAGTGCATATGAACCCACAACTTGATCTACAGTTTTTTCTCATTTCCATAATCTCTGCTGAAAAAAGGGAGTAAAATTCCAATTTTCCTTCTCCTTTTAAGAGGTGATTAACACTACTTTATATTTTCTTTCTTTAAGAGGCAATAAACTTCATAATCCTTGTTTAATACAAGAAAGAATATCCTCTTTACCTTATTAGAACATCTCTGTGATATGTGTCTCTCAAGCATGGTACTTAATATGAAAGTTATAGGAATACTGATAAGTAGGAATTACCAAGACAGAAGTTATTAATTATCATTCAAAAACATTAACTGAATATCATTCAAAAAGGGAATTATCAGAATACTATTTTAATTCCTTAGATATTTAGAATCAAGACAAATTTTCTTTTCATTCTACTTTGATTTTCTTCCTCAAATCTGATTAATGAACATTTTTTTTGCCCTATAATCAATCCATAATATTGTATGCCACATCCTGCAGTGAAGTTCCTGATCTTTAATTTTTACAGCCTAGTATTATTTTAAGCATGCTTATGAAGGCAAATGTAACACACAAGAAAATGGACACTTTTTAAACTATCTGGAATTTATTAATATTTGTCCTGTATGTCCATACAGAAAATGATCACCAAATTAAGGTAGTCTTATCCATAACCGCAAAGGTTTCCTTGTACCCCTTATAATTCCTCACCTGACCCTCAAGATAACTCTCCCTCTTATTGTTCCCTCCCTAGACAACCACTGACTTTCTGCTGTTACACATTCACCTGCAATTTTCTAGAGTTTTATAAAAGTAGAATTGTAAAATTATTTACTCTGCAATCTTTCATGTTTGGCTTCTTTCATTCTCTGTACTTTTTCAAAATTCAACCATGGTTTTACATGTATCAATAGTTGATTCCTTTTTTTTTTTTGTAGGGTAGTATTCCATTGTATGGATTCACTATGACTTGTTGATATGTTTACCTGTTAATTGATATTTGGCTTATTCCCTCATTCTATTCTATTCTATTCTATTCTATTCTATTCTATTCTTATAAATAAAGATGCAGTGGACATCCATTATGTTGTAGGTGTGTAATATAGATTTTTAAATGGATGAATGGAGAAATCTGGGGGTCATGTCTTTTTTCCAAATCCCTGAAGATTCTAACCTAGACTGCCTCAATTTTTGACAGAATTGTGAATTTTTATATTCTCATAATAGGTGGTAAAATTATCAGAGCTTAATATTTTTACTGGAAAATTTTCATGTTTGAAGTGTGATGTTTGATTTATAACACCTCTTACAATAAACATATGATGCTTAATTTATTTGGAAACTAAACATAGCATGGTGGGTGAAGGAATACACAAAAATGAAATTTCTTACTGACATTTTTGCTGTGTAAATAAGCATCTGAAAAATTATCAGAGATTTAAAGAAAGAGGAATAACTGCTCAAAATATTTAAATATTAAATAATGTTAGTTTACCATTAAAATAATAGTAATATTACATTTGCATTGTGGTTCATAATTTACTGGCTGTTTTTATGTGTATTATTTCATATAATCCTAATTAAAATCTATGATTAAATATAGGACATTGCCTTTGTACCCTTCCAGGGTTTAGAGTAAGAATACATAGGCAGGTACCTAGGACTTTAATGCTCCTCCAGTGGAAAGATTAGGATTGGTGAATGTTCTCTAGGGCTTCTTATAATTACCTTACAGATATATTATTCAACAGAGGTCTGTGGTAGACCACAGTGTGATAAAATTTATATCTTGCCCTTAGTAATACATCCAGAGAGACTTCTCATTGAAAGATAAATACATGTTACTTCCTAGAATACAAGATACCTAGGTCTTTGCTAAGTTATGTTATTTAAAATGAGGATATGAAAGGATATCAACAAAATGGCAAAATAAAAATCTCCAACTCTCATTTTGCAACAGAAACAACAATTTGGCACCTATTCACAGACAATAGTGCCATTGTGGGAGCTTTGGAATACAGGAGGGATGTTGTAAAGCCCTTGTGGAGCCTCAGATAAAGGAGGGCCTCTTTGAGAAAACAGGCTCATGTCCCAGTGACAGGAATGCCAACTGTGGTCCCGGCTGTAGACCTAGAAGTAGTTCAATAGAGGATTCAGCTCTGATCTTGCCTGTCCACAGTACAACAACCAGCCCTTTCTGCCAAAAAATCTGTGAGATGTACTCCAGTCTTTGCCCTAGTAACAGTCCTGCTGATGGCAGACCCAACAGCAGATACAGAAGTAGCACTGTGACCTCGCTTTAGGTCCAGCCTACTGTGGCTTGGAAGCATTCCTGCCTGCTCAGGGACATGATGGAAGGCACAATCTTCCCTGCCTCCAGTTAGAAGCCCTCCAACCAGACCTGAAAGTAGTCTTCAACATGGTTCCAGTCCTAACTGACCACAACACTGGAGGCAGTCCTACTCACACAAGTGTCTGCTCAGGGACCTGGTAGGAGCCATCAGGGACCTGGCTGGTACTGTATCTGTCCATTTCCCTTGTAACTGGTCTGTCATCTGCAGACCTGGCTGTGAACCAAGAAGTGGTCTCATGACCCAGTTCCACCCCTGCTTGACTATGGTCCCAGAGACAGTCTCGTTCACTCAGGAATATGATCAGCATCCAGGCAGGAGCCCTTTCAGGAACTAGGCAGGAGGTACATCTATTCATGCCTGTACTAACAGGCTCACACTCTATGGACACAACTGTGGACCCAGAAGTGGTACCATGATCCAGCTCAAATCCTGTTCAAACATAATCTTAAAGGTAGTCCCATTGGACAAGAACCTGCCTAGATATCTTTATCTGCCTAAACTAGGTACATGGCTACAGAAATCAATAAGAATCAAGCAAATGACACAACCAAAGGAAGTTAACAAAGTTCCAATAACTGACCTTAAAGAAACAAATATCCTATTACTATTTGATAAAAATTTTAAAATAATTATCTTAAAGATGTTCAGTGAGCTGCAAGAGAACACAAACATTAAATGAAATCAAGAAGACAATACATTAACAAAATGAGAAATTTAACACAGAAATAGAAGAGTTTCAATGTCAAACTTGATCAGGCAGAAGATAGAATCAGCAAGTCATTTGACACTATCTAGTTAGAGTGAAGAAAGCATATGTGTCCTATGGAACATCATTGAAAGAAATAAAATATATGTTATGGGAGTCTCAGAAGAAGAGAGAGAAAGCAATAGAAAATTCATTTAAACAAATAATGCTGAGAACTTCCCAAATCTAGAGTGGGAAACAGATATCTCAATTCATAAACTCCAAAAGACTCCAAATAGGTAGAACCCAAAGAGATCAACATCAAGACACGTAACTGAATTATCAAAAGTCAATGACAAAGAGAGAATGTTAAAGGCAACAAGAGAAAGATGACATCACAAAAAAGGGAACCCTCATAAGATTATCAGATTTCTCAGCAGAAATTTTGTAGGCCCGGAGAGAGTTGGACAATATGTTTAAAGTACTGAAAGAAAAAAAACCTGCTAACCAAGAATACTTTAGCTGATAAAACTGTCCTTTAAAGATGGAGAGAGCTAAAGACTTTCCAAGACATACAAAACTGAAGAGGTTTGTCTCCACTAGAACTGCCTTACAAGAAATGCTAAATAAAATTCTTCAAGTTGAAATGAACAGATGTTAAACAGCAACATGGAAGTGTATAGAGGATAAATATTATTGATGAAGGTGATTATAAAGACAAACACAGAATACTGTAATAATGTAATTGTGACACATATAGGACAAAAAGCAGTAAGAATAACTATAACCACAGGGAGTCAAGATGGAGGAGGAGTAGGAGGACTTCTAGTTCAACTTTCCCCACAAATGCATCAAGAATACATCTACAAATGGAACAAGTCTCACAGAGCAACTGCTGAACACTAACAGAGGACCCCAGACACCTAAAAGGACAAGAAAGATCCCTGTGTAAATGGATAGGCTGAAAGAAAGAAAAAGGAGAAAGAAAGGAGAGGAAGCAGGATGGAACCTGTCCCCCTTGTGGGGAGCTGAAGGAGAGGAGAGGTTCTTGCATCCAGAGAAACCCCCTCACCAGTGGAGAGATCAGCTGGGACAGAAGGGGAGCAATGGAAGCTTGGAGAAGAGTGCAACAACCAGTCTGTGGCAGGCAGGACAGAGTGAGACCTACACAGAGGGTCCTAGCCACAGCCCTGCATGTCCTGTCCTAAGATATGTTTTAGCTGGTGTGGACAGAGGCTGGGTGCTGGAATGTGGGGTTTGGAGAGCAGACTCAGGGTGAGGAGAGCTGTTGGCTATGAGTAGACAGCCTGAAGGGATGGGAGAGAGGAGCTCCACAACTGAGAATGCTACTAGAGGAAGCCCAGACCATTATAGAAGTGAAGCACTATTGTTGAGTGATGTGCAAAGGGTGGGATGGCCCTTGCAACCTCTCTCCCAACACGCTGGCCCTTGTCTTCTGGGGCACTAGGAAAGGCTCCCTCCAGGACTGGCTCTCTCACACCCACAGACGTCAGCTCACCAACACAACCTGCCTCCACCAGGGCAGGGTTGTGTGCTCCAGTGCAGCCTTAGGAGCAGATGCCTGTGGGTGGACCACACGCAGAGGTGGATCTGAAACCACAGCTGAGTCCCAGGGGCCATGAAACTAAAGAAGAAGAGCTGACATCTCTCTTCGTTGCTGCACAAACCATGGAATTACACCCCAATGACTGGATTTATAAACTCAGCACCTTTGGAACATCTGAATGGTCAATAAATGCTCCTGCAGCCAAGATGGGTCTAGTTAACAGCTGTGGACTTTGTAGGCATGTACACATGGGGGATGGGCCAGGCCAGAGTCTGAGCTGCTCCCATAGTGCTCATATTGGCTCCAGATCCATAATTACTGCAATCACGGGACCTGACTTCAGTGGATCTATGCTGATGGCCTGCTGAAAAAAAATGCCTAATGGACACCAGGGCCAATTGCTGGCATACTCACCATTAAGGTGGGGCTGAGAGGAGTGCCAAAAACAGTGTAATCTGAAAGCTCATACAATGGGTGAAAGGTGACATAACAGAACAGTCATAGGTGAACATCTCCAGAGGAGGAATACTTGATGGCTTCTTTCCCAGTAGGAGTGTTCCAATTCCACCTACCTCATACTGAGATCAGAAACACAGCTAAGAAACAGGTCTGGATACCTCTACACCAACTAATAGGGAGCAGACCCCACCCCTGACAGGGCAGTGACAACCACAGAGAAAACGGAAGGCCCTGATCAATATCCAGGGCAGGCTGTGGTCAAACACCAGGCAACACAGTTGTCAAGGGGAGAATGGCCAGTGTACACTGAAGAAAGAGATGGCAGACATCTATACTGTAAACAGTCCTAGCACAAATACGTGTGTTTATATATATATATATATTAGACCCATAGACCCATGCAGGTTACTCAGGGAGGTTCACACATAAAAATAACCCTCCAAGACAGAGGGTCTGGCATTGAGAGGAAGAACTCCCAGAGGACTTAGCTTTGAAAGCCAGGGGAGCTTGAGAGCAGGAGATCCACAGTTTGGGGGAAACAAAGACTCCACTCTTGGAAAGTGTACACAAGGTCTCACATGCACTAGGACCCACAAAACAGTACCTACAAAGGAACTTGGGGTAGACCTACCAATGGGTCTTGGAGGATCTCCTGGGGAGCTGGGAGTTGCCTGTAGCTCACTGTGAAGGCAAGGACACTGAGAGTGGAGGCCCCAGGGAATATTATTTGGCTTGAGCTCTCCTGGAGGTCCCCACTTTGGCATCAAGACGTGACCCCACTCAACAGCCTGCAGGCTCCACTGTTGGAATGTCTCAGGCCAAACAACCAGCAAAACAGGAACATAGCCCCATCCATCAGCAGACAGGCTGCCTCAGGTCATACTAATTTCACAGACACCCCAGAAAACACCCCTTGACATGGGCCTGCCTGCCAGAGGGACAAGACCCAACCCCACTCACCAGAAGGTATGCTCCTGTCCCCCCCACCAGAAAGCCTGCATAAGTCTTTGGACCAACCTCACCCACCAGGTGGCAGACACCAGAAGCAAGAGAAAATATGATTCTGCAACCTGCAGAAAGGAGTCCACAAACACAGTAAGTTAGATAAAATGAGAAGACAGAGAATTATGTTGCAAAAGAAGGAGCAAGATAAAAACCTACAAGAACAACTAAATGAAGAGCAGATAGGCAATCTACCTGAAAAATAATTCAGAGTAATGACAGTGAAGATGACCCAATATCTCAGAAAAAGAATGATGGCACAGATTGAAAAGATACAAGAAATGTATAACAAAGGGATAGAAAATTTAAAGAACAAACAGAGATGAGCAACACAATAAATGAAACGAAAAATACACCAGAGGAAATCAATAGCAGAATAACTGAGGCACAAGAACGAATAAGTGATCTGGAAGACAGAGTAGTGGAAATCACTGTCATGTAACAGAATAAAGAAAAAAGAATGAAAATAAATGAGGACAGTCTCTGAGACTTCTAGGACAATATTAAATGCACCAAGATTCGCATTTAGGGGTTCCAGAAGAAGAAGAGAAAAAAAAAGGGCCTGAAAAAATATTTAAAGAGATTATAGTCAAAAACTTCCCTAATATAGGAAAAGAAATAGTAACCCAACTGCAGGAAAAACAGAGAATCCCATACAATACAAACTCAAGGAGAAACATGCCAAGACACATATTAATCAAACTAACAAAAATTAAATACAAAGAATAAATATTAAAAGCAACAAGGGAAAAGAAACAAATAACATACAGGGTAATCTCCATAAGTTTATCAACTGATTTTTCAGCAGAAACTCTGCAGACCAGGAGTGGCACAATATATTTAAAGTGATGAAAGAGAACAATCTACAATCAAGAATATTCTACCCAGCAAGGCTCTCATTCAGATTTGAAGGAGAAATCAAAAGCATTACAGACAAGCAAAAGCAAAGAAAATTCAGCACAAGCAAACCAGCTTTACAACAAACGCTAAAAGAACTTCTCTAGGGAGAAAAGAAAAGCCCACAACTAGAAATAAGAAAATCACAAATGGGAAAGCTCACTGGTAAAGGCAAACATATTGTAAAATCAGTAAATCATCCACACACAAATATGATATCAAAACAAGCAACCATGAGAAGAAGAGAGTACAAATGCAGGAAATGGGAATTGCATTTGAAATTAAGAGACCAACAACTTAAAACAACTTTGTATATATATAGGCTGCTATATCCAAACCTCATGGGAAATGCAAACCAAAAACCTACAATAGATACACACACACAAAAGAAAAAGCTATCCAAAGACAACATTAAAGATGGTCATCAAACCACAAGAGAAGAGAACAAAGGAGGAAGTGAAGTAAAAAGACCTACAAAAACAAACCCAAACAATTTTTAAAAATGGCAATAAGAACACACATATTGATAATTACCTTAAACATAAATGGATTACATGCTCCAACCAAAAGACACAGACTGGCTGAATGGATACAAAAAGAAGATCTGTATATATGCTGTCTACAAGAGACTCATTTCAGACCTGGAGACACATACAGATTGAAAGTGTTGGGATGGAAAAAGATATTCCATGCAAATGCAAATCAAAAGAAAGCTGGAGTAGCAGTACTCATATCAGACAAAATAGATCTTAAAATAAAACTCTTACAAGAGACAAGGAAGGATACTACATGATAATCAAGGGATCAATCCAAGGAGAAGATATGACAATTGTAAATATATATGCAACTAACATGGGAGCACATCAATACATAAGGCAAATGTTAAGAGCCATAAAGGGGAAAAGGACAGTAACATAATAATAGTGGAGGACTTTAACATCCCACTTACACCAATGGACATATCATCCAGGGAGAAAATTAATAAGGAAACGCAGGCCTTAAATGACACATTAGACCAGATAGACCTAATTGATATTTATAGAACATTTCATCTGAAAGCAGAAGAATACAGTTTCTTCTAAACTGCACTTGGAACATTCTCCAGGATAGATCACATCTTCAGTCACAAATCAAGCCTTGGTAAGTTTAAGAAAACTGAAATCATATCAAGCATCTTTTGTGACCACAATGCTATCAGAGTAGAAATCAATTACAGGACAAAAACTGTAAAAATCACAAACATAAAGAGGCTAAACAATATGTTACTAAACAAGAAACATTTCTTTGAAAAATTCAAAGAGGAAACTAAAAAATATCTAGAGACAAATGAAAATGAAAGCATGGTGATCCAAACCTATGTGACACAGCAAAACTGTTCTAAGAGGGAAGTTTATAGCAATACAGTGTTACCACAAGAAACAAGAAAAATCTCAAATAAACTACCTAAACATACGACAAAAGCTACAAGAGAAAGAAGAATAAGCAAAACTCAAAGTTAGTAGAAGGAAAGAAATCATAATGGTCAGAGCAGAAATAAATGAAATAGAGACAAATAAAACAATAGCAAAGATCAATAAAACTAAAAGATGGTTCTTTGAGAAGATAAAATTGATAAACCATTAGGCATACTCACAAAGAAAAAGAAAAGGAGAGAACTCAAATCAATAAAATTAGACATGAAAAAGGAAAAGTTACAACAAACATCACAGAAATACAAAGGACCATAAGAGGTTACTACAAGCAACTATATGCCAATAAAATGGGCAACCTGGAAGAAATGGACTAATTCCTAGAAAGGTACAACCTTCCAAAAATGAATCAGGAAAAAATGGAAAATATGAACAGACCAGCCATAAGTATTGAAATTGAAAATGTGAATAAAAACTCCCAACAAACAAAAATCCAGGACCAGATGACTCCACAGGCAAATTCTATGAAATATTTAGACTTAAAAACCTATCCTTCTGAAACTCTCCCAAAAATATTGCAGAGGATTGAACACTCCTATGCTCATTCTATGAGGCCACCATCACCCTGATACCAAACCAGAGAAAGATACCACAAAAAAGTAAAGTACAGGCCAATATCACTGATGAACATAGATGCAAAAATCCTCAAGCAAACTGAATCTAACAACACATTGAAAGGATCATACACCCTAATAAAGTGGGATTTATCCCAGGGATGCAAGGATTCTTCAGTATATGCAAAGCAATCAATATGATACACCACATTAACAAACTGAAGAATAAAATCCATATAATCATCTCAGTAGATGACCCATTTATGATAAAAACTCTCCAGAGAGTGTTCATAGAGGAAGCCAACCTCAACATAATAAAGGCCATATACAAAAAAGCCACAGCAAACATCATTCTCAATGGTGAAAAACTGAAAACATTTCCTCTAAGATCAGGGACAAGACAAGGGTGTCCACTCTTGCCACTTTTATTCAACATAATTTCACAAGTTTTAACCACATGATCAGGGAAGAAAAAGAAGTAAAAGTAATGGAAAAGAATTAAAACTATCACTTTTTTCCAGTTGACATGATACTATACATAGAAAATCCTAAAGAGGCTAACAGAAAACTACTAGTGCTCATCAATGAATTTGGTAATGTAGCAAGTTACAAAATTAATACACAGAAATTTCTTGCATGACTATACACTAACAATGAAAGATCAAAAAGAGAAATTAAGGAAACAGTTCCATTTACCATTGCTTAGGAATAAACCTACCTAAAGAGGCAAAAGAACTGTAGGCAGAAAACTATAAGATACTGATGAAAGAAATCAAAGATGATACAAACAGGTGGAGAGATATACCATGTCCTTTGATTGGAAGAATCAATATTGTCAAATGACTATACTACCCAAAGCAGTCTACAGATTCAATGCAATCCCTATCAAATTACCAATGGTATTTTTCATAGAATTAGAACAAAAAAAATTTAATTTTTATGGAAACACAAAAGACCTCAAATAGGCAAAGCAATCTTGAGAAAGAGAAATGGAACTGGAAGAATCAGACTCCCTGACTTCAGAGTATACTACAAAGCTACAGTAATCAAAACAGTATGGTACTGGCACAAAAACATGAATATAGGTCAATGGAACAGGACAGAAAGTCATATAAACCCAAACAAAGTCAAATAAACCTAAGCACATACAGTTAACTAATGTATGACAAAGGAGCAAGATTATACAATGGAGAGAAGACAGTCTCTTCAATAAGTGGTCTTGGGAAAACTGGACAGCTACATGTAAAATAATTAAATTAGAACATCTTCTAATGTCATGCACAAAACTAAACTCAAAATTGATTAAAGACCTAAATGTAAGGCAGATTACTAAAAATCTCTAGAGTAAAACACAGGCAGAACACTCTCTGACATAATTCGCAGCAAGATCTTTTGATCCACCTTTTAGAGTACTGAAAATAAAAACAAAAATAAACAAATGGGATCTAATGAAACTTAAAATCTTTTGCACAGCAAAGGAAACCATAAACAAAATGAAAAGACAACCCAAAGAATGGGAGAAAATATTTGCAAATGAAGCAACCAACAAGGGATTAATCTCCAAAATATACAAACAGCTCATGCAGCTCAATATCAAAAACAGAAGCAACCCAATCAAAAAATGGGTGGGAGATCTAAACCAACATTTCTCCAAAGAAGACATATAGATGGCCAAAGAGTGCATGAAAAATTGCTCCACATCACTAATTATTACAGAAATGAAAATCAAAACTACAATGAGGTATTACCTCACACTGTTCAGAATGGCCATCATCAAAATATCTACAAATTATAAGTGCTGGAGAGGGTATGGAAGAAATCTATCCCTCTTACACTCTTGGTGTGAATATAAATTGATACAGCCACTACAGTATGGAGGTTCCTTAAAAAACTAAAAATAGAGCTACCATATGATCCTTCAATCCCACTCCCAGGCATATATCCAGAGAAAACCATAATGCAAAATGATACATGCACCTCAATGTTCACCGCAGCACTATCCATAAGAGCCAGGACATGGAAGCAACTTAAATGTCCATCAACAGTGCAATGGATAAAGATGTGGTATGTATATACAAAGGAATATTACTCAACCATAAAAAGAAACACAATAATGTCATTTGCAGCAACATGGATGGACCTAGAGATTGTCATACTGAGTGAAGAAAGTCAGACAGAGAAAGACAAATGTCATATAATATCATTTACATGTGGAATCTAAAAATATATATATAAATGAACTTATTTTCAAAACTGAAATCGAGTCATAGATGTATAAAACAAATTTATGGTTACCAGGGGGGATTGGGGTAGGGATAAATTTGGAGACTCTGATTGACATACACACATTACTATATATAAAATAGATAACTAATGAGGACTTACTGTATAGCACAGGAAACACTTCTCAATACTCTGTAATGATCTATATTGGAAAATATTCTTTAAAAAGTGGATATATGTATATGTATAACTGATTCACTTTGCAGCAGAAACTAACACAACATTTAAAATCAACTATACTCCAATAAATATTATAAAAAAGAATAACTATAGCAACAGAAATTTGTCAGTATTTCATAATATAGAAAGAAGTATAATCTAACTTCAATTAGATAAACTTGTGTGTGTGACTGTGTGAGTTGTCAATATTTGTGTGCAATTCAAGTTAAGTTGTTATCAGCTTTAAAGAGATTTCTATAACTATAAAACACTTGATGTGAGCCCCATGTTAACCATACAAAAAAAGAACGTATGCAGTAGACACAGAAAATTAAAAAAAAAAAAAGAATGAAAACATACCACTATAAAATAAATAATCAAACCACAGAGAAAATAACAGAAGAAGAGAGAAACAAGAGAACTACAAAACAGATGGAAAATAATTAACCAAATGTCAATGGTAGGTCCTTACCTATCAAGTTGGTCTAAACTTCCCAATTGAGTCTTCGAGTGGCTGAATGGATAAAGAAATAAAATAAAAAAAGATACAGCTATATGTGGTCTATAAGAGATTCTCCTTTAGATTTAAGGACATACAGAGGCTGGAAAAGAAGTGGAAAAGATATTCCATGCAAATAATAACTAATAGAGAATAGAGGTGGCTATTCTTAAAGTCAAAGAAAATAGACTGTAAGTTAAAAACTCTCACAAGAGACAAAGAAGGTTGTTTGGAAATGAAGAAGGTTGTTTGGAAATGATAAAATTGTCGATAGGGAGGTATAACAAATATATACAGGGAGGTATTGTAAATACATACACACTTAAAATCAGAGCATATAAATTTATAAAGAAAACATTGAGAGAGAAATATATAGCAATACAATTATTCAATAGACTTCAATACCTCACTTTATAATAAATCATCCAGAGAGAAAATTAATAAGAAAACAGCAGAACTGAACAACACTATAGAGCAAATACAAATACAGTCATATACAGAGTTTTCTACTCAATAGCAGAAGAATACACATCCATCTGAAGTGCACACAGAATATTTTCCAAGATAGATCACATGTTAGGAAGCAAAACAAGTATTAACAAATTAACATGATTGAAATAAATCCTAAGTATGTTTTCTGATGAAAGTGGAATGAAAATAGAAATCAATAACAGTAAGAAAACACAGAAAACACACAAATACATGGAAACTAAAAAATACACCCTTAAACAAGCATTGGATTAAAAAAAAATTAAAAGGGAATTAAAAAAATATCTTGATACAAATGAAAACAAAAACATAACATTCAAAATTTATGGGATACAGCAAAAGCAGTATTAAAAGTTTTTATAGCATTAAATGCTTATTTCTAAAAAGAAGAGGGAGAGAGGAGAAGATGGTGGTAGAGTAAAACGCAGAGATCACCTTCCTCCCCACAGATACATCAGAAATACATCTACACGTGGAACTGCTCCTATAGAACACCCACTGAACGCTGGCAGAAGATGTCAGACCTCCCAAAAGGCAAGAAACTCCCCATGTACCTGGGTAGGGTAAAAGAAAAAAGAAACAACAGAGACAAAAGAATAGGGACGGGACCTGCACAAGCGGGAGGGAGCTGTGAAGGAGGAAAGGTTTCCAAACACTAGGAAGCCCCTTTGCGGGTGGAGACTGTGAGTGGCAGAGGAGGGAAGCTTCGGAGCCACGGAGGGGAGTGCAGCGACAGGGGTGTGGAGGGCAAAGTGGAGAGATTCCCGCACAGAGGATCGGTGCCGACCAGCACTCACCAGCCCGAGAAGCTTGTCTGCTCACCCGCTGGGACGAGGTGGGGGCTGGGAGCTGAGGCTCGGGCTTCTGTCAGATCCCAGGGAGAGGACTGGGGTTGGCTGTGTGAACACAGCCTGAAGGGGGCTTGTGCGCCACAGCTATCCGGGAGGGAGTCTGGGAAAAAGTTTGGAGCTGCTGAAGAGACAAGAGACTTTTTCTTGTCTCTTTGTTTCCTGGTGCGTGAGGAGAGGGGATTCAGAGCGCTGCCTAAATGAGTTCCAGAGACAGGTGCGAGCCGCGGCTATCAGGGCAGACTCCAGCGACAGGCAGGAAATGTTAAGGCTGCTGCTGCCACCACCAAGAAGCCTGTGTGCGAGCACAGGTCACTATCCACAACGCCCCTCCTGGGAGCCTGTGCAGCCTGCCACTGCCAGGGTCCCATGATCCAGGGACAACTTCCCCGGGAGAACGCATGGCGCGCCTCAGGCTGTTGCAGTGTCACGCAGGCCTCTGCTGCCGCAGGCTTGCCCGGCATTCCATACCCCTCCATCCCCCCGGCCTGAGCGAGCAAGAGTCCCCAAATCAGCTGCTCCTTTAACCCTGTCCTGTCTGAGCGACCTCCACGCAGAGGCAGATACAAATCCAAAGCTGAAACCCGGGAGCTGTGCGAACAAAGAAGAAAAAGGGAAATTTCTCCCAGCAGCCTCAGAAGCAGCAGATTAAAGCTCCACAAACAACTTGATGTACCTGCATCTGTGGAATACCTGAATAGACAGTGAATCATCCCAAATTGAGGAGGTGGACTTTGGGAGCAAGATATATTATTTTTTCCCCTTTTCCTCTTTTTGTAAGTGTGTATGTATATGCTTCTGTGTGAGATTTTTTTCTGTATAGCTTTGCTTTCACCATTTATCCTAGGGTTCTGTCTGTCCATTTTTTTTTTTTTTTTACTTAAAATTTTTTTTTTCTTTTTTTCTTAATAATTATTTTTTATTTTATATTGTAATAAATTTATTTTATTTTACGTTACTTTATTATATTTTATCCCTTTTCTTTTTTTTTCTTTCTATTTTTTCTCCCTTTTATTCTGAGCCGTGTGGATGAAAGGCTCTTGGTGTTCCAGCCAGGCATCAGGTCTGTGAATCTGAAGTGGGAGAGAAAACGTCAGGACACTGGTCCACAAGAGACCTCCCAGCTCCATGTAATACCAAATGACGAAAATCTCCCAGAGATCTCCATCTCAACATCAAGACCCAGCTTCACTCAACGACCAGCAAGCTATAGTGCTGGACACACTATGCCAAACAACTAGCAAGACAGGAACACAACCCCATCCATTAGCAGAGAGGCTGCCTAAAATCATAGTAAGGCCACAGACACCCCAAAACACACCACCAGATGTGGACCTGCCCACCAGAAAGACAAGATCCAGCCTCATTCACCAGAACACAGGCACTAGTCCCCTCCACCAGGAAGCCTTCACAACCCATTGAACCAACCTTAGCCACTGGGGACAGACACCAAAACCAATGGGAACTACGAACCTGCAGCCTGTGAAAAGGAGACCCCAAACACAGTAAGATAAGCAAAATGAGAAGACAGAAAAACACACAGCAGATGAAAGAGCAAGGTAAAAACCTAACAGACCTAACAAATGAAGACGACATAAGCAGTCTACCTGAAAAAGAATTCAGAATAATAATAGTAAGATGATCCAAAATCTTGGAAATAGAATAGACAAAATGCAAGAAACATTTAACAAGGACCTAGAAGAACTAAAGAGGAACCAAGCAATGAAGAAAAACACAATAAATGAAATTAAAAATACTTTAGACAGGATCAATAGCAGAATAACTGAGGCAGAAGAACGGATAAGTGACCTGGAAGATAAAATAGTGGAAATAACTACTGCAGAGCAGAATAAAGAAAAAAGAATGAAAAGAATGAAGACAGTCTCAGCGGCCTCTGGGACAACATAAAATGCACCAACATTTGAATTATAGGGGTCCCAGAAGAAGAAGAGAAAAAGAAAAGGACTGAGAAAATATTTGAAGAGATTATAGTTGAAAACTTCCCTAATATGGGAAAGGAAATAGCTAATCAAGTCCTGGAAGCACAGAGAGTCCCACACAGGATAAATCCAAGGAGAAACACGCCAAGACACATATTAATCAAACTATCAGAAATTAAATATAAAGAAAACATATTAAAAGCAGCAAGGGGAAAACAACAAATAACACACAAGGGAATCCCCATAAGGTTAACAGCTGACTTTTCAGCAGAAACTCTGCAAGCCAGAAGGGAGTGACATGACATATTTAAAGTGATGAAGGAGAAAAACCTACAACCAAGATTACTCTACCCAGCAAGTATCTCATTCAGATTTGATGGAGAAATTAAAACCTTTACAGGCAAGCAAAAGCTGAGAGAGTTCAGCACCACAAAACCAGCTTTACAGCAAATGCTAAAGGAACTTCTCTAGGCAAGAAACACAAGAGAAGGAAAACACTGACAATAACAAACACAAAACATTTAAGAAAATAGGGAATAGGAACATACAAATCGATAATTACCTTAAATATAAATGGATTAAATGTTCCTACCAAAAGACACAGACTGGCTGAATGGATACAAAAACAAAACCCATATATATGCTGTCTACAAGAGATACACTTCAGACTTAGGGACACATACAGACTGAAAGTTAGGGGATGGAAAAAGATATTCCATGCAAATGGAAATCAAAAGAAAGCTGGAGTAGCAATTCTCATATCAGACAAAATAGATTTAAAATAAATACTATTACAAGAGCCAAAAAAGGACACTATATAATGATCAAGGGATCGATCCAAGAAGAAGATATAACAATTGTAAATACTTATGCACCCAACATAGGAGCACCTCAATACATAAGGCAAATACTAACAGCCATGAAAGGGGAAATCAACAATGACACAATCATAGTAGGGGACTTTAACACCCCACTTTCACCAATGGACAGATCCTCAAAAATGAAAATAAATAGGGAAACACAAGCTTTAAATGATACATTAAACAAGATGGACTTAATTGGTATTTGTAAGACATTCCACCCAAAAACAACAGAACACACATTTTTCTCAAGTCCTCATGGAACATTCTCTAAGATAGATCATATCCTGGGTCACAAATCAAGCCTTGGTAAATTTAAGAAAATTGAAATCGTATCAAGTATATTTTCCAACCACAGCGCTATGAGACTAGATATCAATTACAGGAAAGATCTGTAAAAAATACAAACACATGGAGACTACACAATACACTACCTAATAACAAAGTGATCACTGAAGAAATCAAAGGAGAAAACAAAAAACACCTAGAAACAAATGACAGTGGAGACACGACGACCCAAAACCTATGGGATGCAGCAAAAGTAGTTCTCAGAGGGAAATTTATAGCAATACAACCCTACCTCAAGAAACAGGAAATATCTCGAATAAACAACCTAACCTTGCACCTAAAGCAATTAGAGAGGGAAGAACAAAAAAAACCCCAAAGTTAGCAGAAGGAAAGAAATCATAAAGAGCAGATCAGAAATAAAAGAAAAAGAAATGAAGGAAACAGTAGCAACGATCAACTAAACTAAAAGCTGGTTCTTTGAGAAGATAAACAAAATTGATAAACCATTAGCCAGACTCATCAAGAGAAAAAGGGAGAAGACTCAAATCAATAGAATTAGAAATGAAAAAGGAGAAGTAACCACTGACACTGCAGAAATACAAAAGATCATGAGAGATTACTACAAGCAACTCTATGCCAATAAAATGGACAACCTGGAAGAAATGGACAGATTGTTAGAAACGCACAACCTGCCGAGACTGAACCTGGAAGAAACAGAAACTATGAACAGACCAATCACAAGCACTGAAATTGAAACTGTGATTAAAATCTTCCAACAAACAAAAGCCCAGGGCCAGATCGCTTCACAGGCGAATTCTATCAAACATTTAGAGAAGAGCTAACACCTATCCTTCTCAAACTCTTCCAAAATATTGCAGAGAGAGGAACACTCCCCAACTCATTCTACGAGACCACCATCACCCTGATACCAAAACCAGACAAAGATGTCACAAAGAAAGAAAACTACAGGCCAATATCACTGATGAACATAGATGCAAAAATCCTCAACAAAATACTAGCAAACAGAATCCAACAGGACATTAAAAGGATCATACACCATTATCAAGTGGGGTTTAATCCAGGAATGCAAGGATTCTTCAATATACACAAAGCAATCCATGTGATACACCATGTTCACAAATTGAAGGAGAAAAACCATATGATCATCTCAATAGATGCAGAGAAAGCTTTCGACAAAATTCAACACCGATTTATGATAAAAGCCCTGCAGAAAGTAAGCATAGAGGGAACTTTCCTCAACATAATAAAGGCTATATATGACAAACCCACAGCCATAATCGTGCTCAATGGTGAAAAACGGAAACCATTTCCACTAAGATCAGGAACAAGACAAGGTTGCCCACTCTCACCACTATTATTCAACATAGTTTTGGAAGTGTTAGCCACAGCAGTCAGAGAAGAAAAAGAAATAAAAGGAATCCAAATCGGAAAAGAAGAAATAAAGCTGTCACTGTTTGCAGATTACATGATAGTATACATAAAGAATCCTAAAGATGCTACCAGAAAATTACTAGATCTATGAATCTATGAATCATAGTCATCAATGATGAATCTATAATCTATGAATTTGGTAAAGTAGCAGGATACAAAATTAATGCACAGAAATCTCTTGCATTCCTATACACTAATGATGAAAAATCTGAAAGTAAAATTAAGAAAACACTCCCATTTACCACTGCAACAAAGAGAATAAAATATCTAGGAATAAACCTACCTAAGGAGACAAAAGACCTGTATGCAGAAAATTATAAGACACTGATGAAAGACATTAAAGATTATGCAAATGGATGGAGAGATATGCCATGTTCTTGGATTGGAAGAATCAACATCGTGAAAATGACTCTGTTCCTCAAAGCAATCTACAGATTCAATGCAATCCCTATCAAACTACCACTTGTATTTTTCACAGAACTAGAACAAAAAATTTCACAATTTGTATGGAAACAAAAAAGACACCGAATAGCCAAAGGAATCTTGAGAACGAAAAATGCAGCTGGAAGAAACAGGCTCCCTGACTTCAGACTATACTACAAAGCTACAGTATCAAGACAGTATGGTACTGGCACAAAAAAAGAAACATAGATCAATTGAAGAGGATAGAAAGCCCAGAGATAAACCCACGGACATATGGTCACCTTAATTTTCATAAAGGAGGCAAGCATATACAGTGGAGAAAAGACAGCCTCTTCAATATGTTGTGCTGGGAAAACTGGACAGGTACATGTAAAAGTATGATATTAGAACACTCCCTAACACCATACACAAAAATAAACTCCAAATGGATTAAAGACCTAAATGTAAGGCCAGACACTATCAAACCCTTAGAGGAAAACATAGACAGAACACTGTATGACATAAATCACAGCAAGATCCTTTTTGACCCACCTCCTAGAGAAATGGAAATAAAAACAAAAATAAACAAATGGTTCCCAATGAAACTTAAAAGCTTTTGCACAGCAAAGGAAACCATAAACAAGACCAAAAGGCAACCCTCAGAATGGAGGAAATATTTGCAAATCGAGCAACTGACAAAGGATTAATCTCCAAGATGTACAAGCAGCTCATGCAGCTCAATAGCAATAAAAAAACAAACAACCCAATCCAAAAATGGGCAGAAGACCTAAATAGACATTTCTCCAAAGAAGATATATAGATTGCCAACAAACACATGAAAGAATGCTCAACATCATTAATCATTACAGAAATGCAAATCAAAACTACAATGAGATATCATCTCACACCGGTTAGAATGGGCATCATCAAAAAATCTAGAAACCAGAAATGCTGGAAAGGGTGTGGAGAAAAGGAAACACTCTTGCACTGTTGGTGGGAATATATGTTGATACAGCCACTATGGAGAACAGTATGGAGGTTCCTTACAAAACTAAAAATAGAACTACCATGCGACCCAGCAATCCCACTACTGGGCATGTACCCTGAGAAAACCATCATTCAAAAAGAGTCATGTACCAAAATGTTCATTGCAGCTCTATTTACAATAGCCAGGACATGGAAGCAACCTAAATGTCCATCATCAGATGAATGGATAAAGAAGATGTGGCACATATATACAATGGAATATTACTCAGCCATAAAAAGAAACGAAATGGAGTTATTTTTAGTGAGGTGGATGGAGTTAGAGTCTGTCACACAAAGTGAAGTAAGCCAGAAAGAGAAAAACAAATACAGTATGCTAACACATATATATGGAATCTAAGGGATAAAAAAAAATGTCATGAAGAACCTATTGGCAAGACGGGAATAAAGACACAGACCTACTAGAGAATGGACTTGAGGATATGGGGAGGGGCAAGGGTTAGGTGTGACAAAGTGAGAGAGTGGCATGGACATATATACACTACCAAACGTAAAATAGATAGCTAGTGGGAAGCAACTGCATAGCACAGGGAGATCAGCTCTGTGCTTTGTGACCACCTAGAGGGGTGAGATAGGGAGGGTGGGAGGGAGAGAGATGCAAGAGGGAAGAGATATGGGAACATATGTATATGTATAACTGATTCACTTTGTTATAAAGCAGAAACTAACACACCAGTGTATAGCAATTATACTCCAATAAAAAGGTTATTAAAAAAAAAAGAAGAAATCTCAAGCATACATAATAACTCTATATCTTAAGGAACTATAAAAAGAACAAACTAAACTCAATGTTAGCAGGAAGGAGTTAATAAAATGAGAACAGAAATAAAATAAAAACAGTAGAAAATCAGCAAAACACAGAGTTGTATGTTTTTTAAACATAAAAAAGTTGGAAATCCTGCCTCTTGTGACAATATGGATGGAGTCTGAGGGCATTATGTTACCTGAAATAAGTGAGATAGAGAATGATAAGTATTGTATGTTCTCACATATATGTGGAATCTAAAATAGTTGAACTCATAGAAGCAAAAACTAGAACAGTGGTTGCAGGGCCTGCAGGGTGAGGGAAATGGAAAGATGCTGGTCAAAGGATACAAAGTTTCATTTCTGCAAGGCGAATAAGTTCTGGAGATCTAATGTATAGTGTGGTAACTATAGTTAATGATACTGAATTTATTATTGAAATTTGCTAGAAGTATAGGTCTTGATTATTCTTATCACACACACACACACACATACACACAAACGGTAATTATTGAAGGGATGGATATTGTTTATTAGCTTGATTGTAGTAATCATTTCACAATGGATACATATATCAAAACATCATTATGTACTCCTTAAACATATACAATATTTGTTAATTATACCTCAATGAAGAAAAATAAAGTTTTGAAACTTTTTAATGGAACCTATGTCAATAATTCCAATGATTTCCTGCTGATAGTTTATAATGTCTAGTAGCTTATCCTTGTGTTATTTTCAGGACTGGCAAATATTAGATCTCAATTAATAGAAGCTAATAAATTAGTAAAAACTAATTAGTAAGACAAGCTAATGATAGCTATTGAATTACAGATATTATTTTTATTTTATTTCCAGGTACTATTGGTGCCATTTAGAAATTAATTAAAAGTAACCGAGACAGCATAAGGGAAGTTGCTATAGGTCACACAGCTGATAAGAGGCAAATCAGTTATTAAACTCAGTCAGGCTGCATAAGAACATACATTCAAAAACACTATTCTATGCTTCCCTAGAAAGGTAACTTACCACACTGAGCTATGTAGAGTTCTGTGAATCACCTGGACATACTGTCTGAGCAGCTTTGAATCTGCTGGGCTTTTAACAGTTTTTACAATATGAAAAAGTGGCCAAGTTAATAAATGTGAACTGGACTTTCTAGTCACTTTAACATGTATGATGTCACCCGAGATTTAACTGGCAGTATAGTTAAAGCTCTAGAACCAAACTACCTGAGTTTGAACCTCAGATTCTTCATTTTTTAGCTATTTCATTTTGATCAATTTGCTTAAACTCTCTGTGACCAGTTGTCTCAGCTTTATTGGAGACAATAAGAGTAGCAAACTCAGATCTCATAGAATTATACTAAGCATTTAATTTATAGTCAATACAGTTAAAACAGTGCTGGCAACCTAGTAAGCATCAATTTATGAAGGCTATTTACAGTTTATACTCTAGACATAAAAATCATCCTAAAATCTTAGTCTCTAAAGCAAGTATTATTCAGTCTTTGCAGAACGTCTTTAGAAACTAGTCCATCTCATCTTAGATTGCATGTTTTTCTGCACAATTTTTAACCTATGAGAAGATTCACAGTGATTTTGGAGGTCCTTTCCATTAATAGCTTTGATCGTATAGTTATAGTTATTCCCTGCCTTCCTCTCACCATGATCAAGTCCACTCTCATATATATACATATATATGCATCCAAGCCTAATCCTAATTCTTTAGTACTCTCTACATCAGTGTAACCTTTGTCTCATAACACCCTAACCCCCTTCATCACTTACTTTTTCTCTATGTTGTTTATCAGTTTCTTATATAATCTATATTTATGTTGCTTTTTACTTGACTCACTCCACTGGAATATAAGCCACATGAGGTAAAAACAAAATGTAATGGAGCAAAGAATAGGGAGAAGATAAATTTCTTATAGTAGAATTCACTGTTTACTTATTATTTCTCATACGTTTCTCCGTTATTACTTGAAATAATTCCTTAGTTTTTATTGTATGGATCACACTTTTTCAGAATTTCTACACTTTCTCATAGCAACAGACCAGAAAAGAATGAGAACTAATTAATATTATAATCTGAGATTCTATATTTGTGTGTGTTCTGTATAGCATTTCAAAAGGTGAATCCATTTTAAAACTACATGCAGGTTTTTAAATACTTAATCAGCAGCACAAAATATTACTATAGAGACTTTGTCATATATGCTGTGGAATCATGCAGCACTTGAGAGTAAGCATACAATAGTCACTGAACTTGGTCCTGTAAATCTATCATCCTCAGCAATGCCCCTCTATGTACTATGATTTTCTTTTTAAATGGCCTAGGGGATATTAATATTACCATTGTAAGTTAGAAATGAAGGGACTGAGACTTATTAAAGTTGAATAACATTTATATTTGGATGATAAAAAACAGAAGTTGTAAAGTGTCTAAATTTTTTTCTTTTTCTTGTGGAAAGCTGTTCACTGAACTTTACTGTAGGTACATACCATTGTGATGACTACAGAAGAATTATTAAGCTATCTTTTTGAACTTAAAAAATTAGTTGTGCTGATGAAGCATCCAGGAATGTTATGGCAAAAACAAACAAACAAACAAAAAACAACTCAATAGTATAAAGTAAGTATTAAGTGGTTTTAACAATGCCATAGGAATTTTAAAAAAATATTCAAGTACCAATGGGAGCTACGGACAGGCATCATATGTAAGGGAAAGTAATATTTGAAGAATTTTGGTTTGTTTTTTATTATTTTTAAGGGTTGTATGGTCAGGCCACCTTAGATGGCTGTTCTCTTATTCTCTGTGCCTCCCCTGCTTGACCAGTGCCTACTTCACCTACACCCTACTCACATGACTGACCTTGTCACATACTTGCCCCCAGCCCCAGCTAGTGATTGTTCTAATTTTTAGATCAGAACACCTCCACCATGATAGCTTATCAAAGGGGTAGTGAGGGGCATGTCTCTCTGCTGGTTTCCGTGGTAACTGATAAACCAACCTGATGTCAATTCCCCTTATAACCGGAAACCTCCCCCTCCCCCAGGAGCAAAGACGGCTGCTATGTCCTGCCCACCATCTGCCGCACATGGTGCGGTATCACTCCAGGACCTTTCTTCAGACATGTAAGATCCCTCTATCCAGTATATCACTGATGTCTTTTTTGCTGACTTTGGGCTCTTTCTTTGGTCTTGAAGCTGGGTAAGTACAGGGCTTGTAGGCCTAGAGTGTACAGCCCAATACAGGTGGAAAACAAAAACTACTCCAAGTATTTAAATGGAAAAAAAAAATAACACAGGTATTGACACAAAAAGCGATAGAATATGAGAAACCACAGAAGGTACTGTTGGACAACCCGGAGATTAAAAACAGCATGAACTGCTAATCACCCCAAAGTCGGAATTAATGAAATCAGCTGTATTGTTAAAGTTCAAGGCCTGCAGTTACTTTGTAGAATGTGGGTGCACTGGAGGGAGCTGGAGACACAGAGGAAATGCAGTAGCATCTACCTATGGCAGAGAAAAAAATAGAACATGCATGCCTTTTTCTTTCTGTTGTCAGTGACTCCCATTGTCTAAACCCAGTTGATGTAACTTGATACAGGAGCCTGGGAAACAGATACTGTAGAAATCAGGCTCTGTGATATAGAGCTGGCAAAGTCAAAGAGGTAAATAGGGGTAAAGACTTAGTAGTACATATAAATACTGGAGATCAACATAGGCATCTGAAGGTTGAAGCTGAGCTTTCCTGTTGCATGGGAAGTTGGAATTCATCTCCTAGGCAACATGAAGCAAAAAGGGAAAGAAATAAAGAAAAAAATAAGAAGGAAGAAAGGAAGGAAAAAGAAAAGGGAATGGAGGAAGGGAACTGATGGGCAGTGGTGGAAGGACCAGTTAATAATCTCTTGTTAAATTATGAGGGTTGAGAATCACATTGGTGGCAGCAGTGAGAATAATATGGGAGATGTAAAACATATTTTATAGACATAGAGTGTATGGTTACTAATTGTGTATAGGGAATAAATTACAAGATAATTAGGCAATTTCAAGCCTGAGAGATAAATACCTTGTTTCCGTAATAGATAAATAAATTGGGTGGAGCATCTCCTTTGTTCCAATGTGTTCAAATATGGTTATCATATAATATTAAAGATCATGAATTCCAGAGACACAGTTCCTATGCCACTTACTAGATTTGTGACTTTGGATAAGTTGCTTAATCATTCTAAGCTTTAATTTCTTAATCTGTAAAATTAAAATAATAATATTATCACCTAATGTGATTTTTATGAGAATTAAATGAGTTCATACTTATAAAGCCTCCCTAACACCTAAATGTTGTTAAATTGAGGTAGCATCTCTGTGGAGATATTCTATAGGCAATTAAAAATTGTGCTTTGAAGAAAGATTACACAGTGAGATATATATTTGGAAGTCAGAAGAAAGGTGTTGGAAAAATCTGTAAGAAAGACTTGATCTTAAAGAGAAAAATTCTGGAGAACCTTTACTAACAGTGTGGCAATACTACTTACTGAGTAAAAATATAAGGAAATAAAGAAAGGGGGGCAATTTGAAAGATTGAAGGAAAAATTAGGAAAATAAACACAAAAGTCACAAAAGTATAACATTTGAAGAATGATGGAGTCATGCAAATAGTCAAGTATTACAAGAAATGAGAACTGACACAAGGTGATAGCTTTTGCTAAAAGAGGATTTTTTTTAAAAATAATAATTTAGAGTCCCAGTTCAGTACAGGGATAGAGAATGACTGAAGACCACCTGAAGCAGGGAATAAACATCCTTTATCAGTAATGCATGATAAGATTAGTAGGATAAGAAGTAAGAAATAAGTTATCCACTTGAATATAAATGCATCTTAAAGTGATAAGCAAATCACTTTAGATGAATGTTGATTCTAACATGCAAATTTAAAATTAAAATGTGATTGGAACAAGTTTTCTACTTCCTCCAGCAGATTTAAGTACTTTCTTATTCTTGGCCCTCTGTCATTTAAGTTATGTGGATACACATACATGATTCGAAGTTTAGCTGTCATCTAGTCTAATTTAGAGTTCTTCCCAAATTACTATGTCCACATTTACATATTTGTGGTCAATATAAAATTCAATTCCTAATCAAGAGACACTGCAAAGAGTTTAACAGAATTTTTGGAATAGTACTAAAATTAAAAAAGTAAAATTAGAGAATTTTAGACTTAGGATTTGAAGTTGGTTTAAAAGTTATGGAATGAAATACTCCATAAAACAAGGTGTCCAGCCTTGGCTGAAATAATTCTAAGTACTGCATTCTCATAGAAATATACTTTTCTTTTTTCTTCTTTTATCAGCTGTAATGTTCATCATTTGTAATTGCACATATTTTTAAAATAAAATTTTAAAGACATAAGTGCAAGATTAAAAACAATATCCTCTTTTCTTCAAGCTCCCTTCTCAAAATAAATAATTTTCAACTTTCTAGTTATTTCATCTAGAATTCATCTCCCTAAACCTGCATGATAAAAACTGCTATATTTTAATTATAAATAATAAAGATCATTAAATATATGTTATATTAGGTAAAGACTGTAGCACTCTTAAATCACTTTCCTCCACCTCTTCATTCTTCAAATATAGCTATCCCACATTTTTGTTTAAATCTCTTATTCTGCTTATGAAAATATTGTTCCCTACCAAGATAAGCAATATATTTTAATTACATTTTCATTTTTGTAAAACTTTCTCTTTGACTCAAATACCTGATTGAATTTGTCATTTGCATAACTTTTTTTGAATTTACACTAAAATATTTCCAACCTTCTGAAAGCTCTGTAATATAGTTATAAATTTTCACATGTTTAATCCCATTAGATAATTGAAAAGTTCATTTTCCTTATTGGACATAAAAAAGGACAATGAACAGTTGTTCTTTCTCCTACACTGCTGTAACTCTAGGGTTTCCTTGTATGGTCATTATAGGAATTCCCTCAATGACCCCAAGCTCCATGCCACACAGACATATTTCTTCTTGTGTTAGGTCCATTGCCTCCATCACAAGTCTCTTTCCTGTTTTCTACCTCGAAATATCCTGAGAAAGGACACATATCAGGAAAATTTGTTGAGACTGCTCTTCTGAGAATATATTTTTACATGCTTTATGCTTGATGAATAATTTGTCTGAGTATCAATTTCTAAATTGAAACTTATTTTACTTCATAAAATTAAGGAATTACATCATTGAATTTTAGCCTCCAGTACTAGTGTTCAGAAACTTAATACAATTTATATTTTAAATCCTGCTTCAGTGTGACCTGATTTTGGTTTGTCACTTCTTACAAGGAGCTTTTAGTATGTATTATTTTTCCCTGATTTTCTAAAATTTTACACTACATGCCCTCATATGGACCTATAACTTAGTTGGGCAATAGATTATCCCTTTCATCTGGATACTTATGACACTCAATTATAAATGTTTTTTATTATTTCTTTGAACATTTTCTTGCTACTCCCATCCCAATCCAGTCACCGCCCTCTCAACAAAAAATTTGTTTTAGCTGGATATTGAACTGTCATGACTGTTCCTCTAATTTCCTTATCATTTTCATCTATTAACTTTGTCTTTCTGTTCTAAATTTTAAGATATTTATATAACTTTAAGTTACACATTTTTATTTGTCTGTTTCTATTAATTTTATGTATCACACGTTTAACATCTAATATTTATAATATTCTCTGACTTTTCTTATTTTTAGCATAGATACAATATATTTCCTTACCTCTGAGGATAAGATTCTGAGTTTCATTTTAGGTTGGTGGTGTTCCTTAATCATATTGCCAACATGCTTATTTAAAAGTGAGACATTAATGTGCTGATTGGAACATCTGTGTACATTGTGGACATCTCTGTATCTCATCATCAGTCATACCAGGTAGCTAGAGAGTTTTTTTTTTTTCCCCCCTCAAAGTATCAGTGCATGCAAGTAATTCAGCTGCTTCAGAGAAAGATTCCGTAATCCCTTGTTAAGGACGTTAAACTGTCTGTCTAAACTCTGGAGCTGTGATGGAATGTTAAAAGAGTTTGGAAGTTGTGCTATGAGCATTAAGTGCAGCTTAATGGGCTAATGGGTCTAATGGGCTAATGGGCTAAGCTATGTTACTGAAATAAGAAGTGTACCTGGGGGCTTCCCTGGTGGCGCAGTGGTTGAGAATCTGCCTGCCAATTCAGGGGACATGGGTTCGAGCCCTGGTCTGGGAAGATTCCACATGCCGCGGAGCAACTAGGCCCATGAGCCACAACTACTGGGCCTGCGCGTCTGGAGCTTGTGCTCCGCAACAGCAGAGGCCGCGATAGTGAGAGGCCTGCGCACCGCGATGAAGAGTGGCCCCCACTTGCCACAACTAGAGAAAGCCCTTGCACAGAAACGAAGACCCAACACAGCCAAAAATAAATGAATAAATAAATAAATAATAAAAATAAAGGAATTCCTTAAAAAAAAAAAAAAAAAGAAGTGTACCTGGGTGTCTCTGATCCCTGGTCAAAACATAAAACATACTGATTTAGAGTGTAACTTTTTAACCATGCTTGTGAAGCAAGTTTCTGGACTATTGATACCAGTGATAACAGTGTTGATCTCAACACTGTTTATTGATAACTGTAATATTGGTAATTTGTAGTTGGTTTTGCTAAGATTGGAAGAAGGCTATGCCATTAGGGCTGGTTATATGTTGAGAGTATGCCTATATGAACATCAGAGTGTAAGAAACCACAGCTGAGACTCTCGAGCTTCCTCATGCTGAGGTGTTTTGTGCATGTGTTGGTGGTTTCTGATTTGAAATAGAAAGCATATCCTGTATGACCCCTACAGAGACATAACAATTGTAACTAACAACTATGATGCAGGTCCTTACACTAATTTTGTCACTATATTGTATCACTTTTTAGTAACGATGTTAGATTTGTATGCATTGCTATTTTGAGTCCTGTAAGCTTTTTTTCCCCACAGTTGGGCTTCTCTAACTACCACTGTTACTGTTTAAGCCCTCTTTTAGGTTATTCATATTCCGTAAATCTCCAGTTTAGTCTGATTCCTCATCTAGAATTTTTGCTATTACTTGTGTTCCTGTGACTTCAGTCTCTGGTTAAATATATTCATAGAGTACACCTTCTAGTTTCTGTGGGAATGGTTTAGTTTTGGGATATAGTAATCTGTTAGGCTTACATACTGACTTTCAATCACGTCCTTGTTTTTAAACACTGGCTGCTTTAATTTAACTTTTTCCCTTACATGCTTCTAATTCCTGACTCTCATGGATTTGATGGGGAAAGCAGCTTACTCTTCCTGGTTTTTCTGATAAGTCACTTTTGATTTTTAGTCTACTCTCTAATTTTATTTATCTTAGTAATTTTGTTTAAAATGGAGTCTGTGCTTTTTGTTCTTCTTGTTTTTTCTTCTGAATATGTGTGGGGCGTGGCAATTTCTGTAGCTACCTCCAAACTAGAAGACTCAAAGATAGAGTTTTCATGACTGGAGCTAATCAATCTAGATTTGAGCTAATCACAGAGGTAGATATACCCCCTGGGGAAAATGCCAAAAGAAAGTTAAGAAATTTTTTTAAAGCCAGGCTTTTGTTTCAAACCCAAAGGCAAAATTCCCCATTGGAAATTCTGAGTGTGTGTGTGTGTGTGTGTATGTGTGTGTGTGTGTTGAGGTGGGGAAGTGTGTGGCTGTTTGCATTTTCCTCAGTAATCCACACCCAAACATTTGTACATTAGGAAAAGAGAAGAAAAAAGCATAAGAATTTTAAGCATGTCAGTAAAAAGACAGGGAGATGATGGCCATGCTTTCTTCCATGTGACAAAATGCTTTGGCCCATTTTAATAGTTTTATGTATGTGTTAAAAAGAAACAAAAGAAAAAATATTTCATATACTAAATTATTCAGTTCAACTAATTATTGTGACCTACAAATCAATGTGACTCAGTCAGTGATCTGAAAAATAACAATATTCTTGAGTATATGTTCCAACTCACTAGGAGTGAGCAGTCAGATTGGAAAGAATGGCAAAGAGCTTTCTTTACTTCATTTTTTCATTGGCAGCCAAGTTAATCTTCATGGGCTTGCAATTTTGCCAAAATATGCCTTCTTGGAAATTTTATCCATTCATTCTATGACCTTTGCTCTCTTCAACCTAAATTTAAACTCTCTTCCCTAATAAAACAGAGATATTACCTAATCTCTACTGTAGACGTAATGCACCATGTGTTAGGTATTCTTATTTTGCGACAGTTGGTTATTCCCTTATTTTCTTAATCACTTTCCTGGAACTTGCTCAAAATTCTTGATGCCTTTTAAAATTCTGAAAACTAGGATATCATATTGGTTTTTATGTATCAAATGTAGTCAAGATAAAGCCTTCTGTAATAGGCATTTGGGAAGGAAAGAATTAAGAGAAGATCTGTAACTAATCTTCTTCCTCCTATATTGGCTTGTATCAGACCTTCTTGTGAACACTTTTTGGAATTTACTAATAAGAAGATGACTGAGGAAATTCTTATGCTAGATTGGTTTTAGCAAAATACCTGGTCTGCCTAGACTGCTTATCAAAAATAAATCTGAAATATGTAAAGTAATGAAGCTCAACTAGCTGGAAATGGAAATAAGTCACTTAGATTTTCTTCCTGCATAAAACAAATGGAGAATAAAAACGAAGACATTCCAGCCTCCTCAGAGCTATGTGGTATCACATCCAGAGTTTGTAACAGTTCTCATACTCAGAAACAAAAATGGGTTCCAATACTGATTGAAGACTTAGCAGAGAGCAGAATCTGATTGTTTAGGCCATTCCGGAGATGTTGCTGTGTTAAAGCCTGTTTGTTCTTTATTGTATTTATTTTTTTATTGTATATATAAGTAATCATTAGTCACTATTATCCAGTAGTGCTGGAAAAGATTCGTGATTCGTATTTAGTACTTATCCCCCTGCATATTGTATGATGTAGAACTGATTATTGAATCATTATTAACACTAAATTTAGACAAGAATATTAGTGTTCTACTGCAGGTTCTTAACTTTAATTTTATTTATCTAACATTATTTGAAGGGATTTCCAACAGATAAAGGAAGTGTATTTAAATTTGGAAAGAAATCCATTTGCAGGTATGGGTTTAAAAGACTATGCAGAGAATTTTGCAAGTGCTATAACTAGTGTTTGCACAGGTAAGTTAAACTGAGTTTCAGAAATAAAAAATATATTTAAAAAAATTTTCAGGGTAAAAACCCAGATTTGTAGTGTTTCCATGGTGAACACACCTCACCATGGCTGCATAAAGCTGTGTTTTAATAAATGACTTTAAAATTCCTGAGTATTTAAAGATCTACTTTCAGGACCCAATAGAGTCAACACACCACTTGCTCAAGTTTGAGCAGGAAATTGTGAGATAAGCTTTGATGGTGTTTTTTTAAAAAATGTCTGAAATTTTGATTCTAGAAATGTATACGGAACTATACATTTGTCACTAATTTTCATTATTGTGATTTTGGCAGGGATGTGCAGAGGAAGTGTGGTTATTTTTTCTCATTACATAAAATAGTTCACTTTCTTATTTTAAAGAATTAATTTTTTCTTTTAAATTTTTACCTGTGAGCAAAGTGTTGACTCATTTAAACTGTTGAATGTCCAGTTTAGGCATACTTTTGATCATTTGATCACTTCCTACATGTTAATATTAACTAATTTTGTCTAAACTGTACTTTTACAATTATCAAAATTATTACCCATTCTATACTTATTTTTATAAAAACACATCTAAGCAAACTAAAAATAAATATAATAAATCTATATACATCTAAAGTCAATAAAATAACTATATAATAAATGTAAGTAATAAATAATATATATACCATACTTATTATTTAAATGTATAAAAATTAAACTATATAATATAATAAATATCAAGTTATGTGTGAGATATTTATCTGTCATAAATGCTCTAATTATGTTTTGCATTTGTTTTATATAAGTTATACCATACTATGGATATCATTCTGTTAATTCTTTTTTAAAGTTCAATAGTTTTGTTGCTGGGGGATTTATTCAAGTGGCTACATATAATTCTAGTTTACTCAACTTGTAGACATGTATATTGTTTCCAATGTTTTGCTCTCACAAGCAAGTCTCGATAACTACTTCTGCTCCTGGACAGTCTTTCTTTCAAGGAGTGAAATTGAATTAGTGGAATAATTAAGATTTAGGGCTTACATGTTTTTCACTTTCTTGGGTTTTTTCCAAATTTTTCTCCAAATGTCAAGCATCAACTTATACTCTACCACCAGTGTATAAGAATGTTCTTTGCTTCACATCCTTGCTAATGTTTAGAATTGTAAGACTTAAATTGTTATTCTCATGTGAAAAACCCATGTGAAATGAATTTTTACTATCTGTTTTACTTCAGTCTTCAAGATTTATGTTTTGTGATAACCATTATTGCTTTTGACAGTTATTTTCCATTTTCTTCTTTCCAGGCACATGGTAAATCTGTATTTCCTGGCTTATTTATTGTTATCTGTTTCCTTGTACTGGAAAATAAGTGCTTATAGCAGAAGTGAATGTGTGTCAGTTCTGGTCTAGATCATTTACTTGTCTATGCAATTCTCCATTTCTATATGGTAAAGCAAACAGAAGCATTTGGTATGGCAACTGCTCCATCAGGTTGGGTTCTGTGTGACTATGCTCAACAGATGTCCTTGCAAAAAGATATGATTGTAAAATAAGTGTTTGTTGTTTTAAGTCATTGAGATTTTTACAATTGTTTGTTACCACAAGAAAATCCAGACTTTCTTTACTCTCTTTCAAAATACAAGGATTTTAATCAAAACATCCATACTATATAGCCTACAAAAATCTTTGGCATACATTGTCTTATAGTCCCCTAATAATAGCTCAGTAAATCAGATACTATTATGATTTTACATGTATGAACATTGAGACATAATGAAGTTATCATTGCCTCAAAGTAACAGTGCATTTAGCAACTACAATTCAAAAATCAACATTTTGCATCCAAGTCCTATTCCATCTTGTATTATAGCATGATTCTTTTTCCCCAGAATTGCTACTTAGTTATCCTAAAACCCAAAGCCTTGTAAAAGGCTTTTAAAATAGTTATGATTTTCATACATTTCTTTTTAAGTTTTACATAAAATAATTTAACGATGCTTTTTAATTATCAGTAGGATTTTAATTTCTAGTATAGATGTATTTCTTCAGGAATATTTGGAAAAGGTGTTTCACTTTACTTTATAGTACAGTTAGATTTAAGACCATTTAGAACACTATTAAAAGCAAAAAAAAAAAAACAAAAAAAAAAAACAAAAAAAAAAAAACAAAAAACTTCTGTTTGGGACTAGGGTATTAATCAGTATTTGCCAGTGTTACAGTATCTCCCTGAGTATTTCAATCAATTTGACAAATTCAAGTGCTGAGTTCCTATTATGAGCAATGATGAATTTAGCAGAAATCAACTGCTAAATGTTTCTCTCAGGTTGTGCCTGCCGCATAAAGTGATAAAAATAATTATAAACTAAGTAAACTTGACGTGCTGCTCAAGTCATTGAGAGGATAAATATAGCGGCCCACAATGTCATTTTATATTTTACACTATAACCACATATTGAGGGAAAAAAACCCACAAAGTTTTGCTCCATAGCAGCCTCCAAGGACTCATGGCTTAATTAATATTTTTCGAGATGGGTAATATCTGAAAGACTTTGTAATTAAGGATAAAAATTATTTTGTAACATTTGTGAGAGCATGAAAATAGAACAAAAATTGTCGCTTGATATTTGGGTTTTGTAATCCTTTTTAGTGAGAGAATGATTTTGTACCAAATAATATTTATTTGTCTTTCATCCATGCGTTTTCTCATTAAAAATGGGAAATATACAAGGCTAACTTTTTTAGTTCTGTTTTTTCCATGAATGAAGCTTTCTATCACTTTCACATACTGCCGTTGAAACTATTGTGACAGGATTTCATCTCCTAACTTAACTCATAGTTTACTTCCATCCTTCTGAATCATGAGTGCTACCTTCTAACTCTTTGAGTCTGGAATACTAGAGTAACCTCGTCTGCCTTTTTATAAGGAAAAAGAAATGTATTACATTAGCTAGAAAAAATATTGTGGTATCATTTTAGCCACAACTACTATTCATTTTGAACACTTTATTCCATGTAATTATATACATTTTCTGTTGATTAAGAGATTTTTAGAGTAGAGTTCACAGCAAGATTGAGGACAAAGTACAGAGATTTCCCATATACTCCCTGATGGCACATTATCCATGTGTCCTACATAATTGTAACAATTGATGAACTTTCACTGACACATCACTATCACCCAAAGACCATAGTTTATAGTATGGTTCACTCTTGCTGTTGTACATTCTATGGGTTTGGAAAAATGTATAATGACATGTATCAATCACTATAGTATCATATAGAGAAGTTTCACTGCCCTAAAAGTCTGTGTCTTATTTATCCCTCCCCTCCTCTACCCCTGGCAATCACTGATCTTTTCACTGATTCCATAGTTTTGCCTTTTCCAGAACGTCATATAGTTGGAATCAGATGACATGTAGGCTTGTCAGATTACTTTCTTTCACTTAGTAATTTGCATTTAAGTTTTCTTCATGAAAAAAGAAAGACATGGCATGACAGCACATTTCTTTTTAGTGCTGAATATTCCATTGTCTTGATGTACCATAGTTTATCCATTCACATACTAAAGGACATCTTGGTTACTTCCAAGTTTTGGCAGTTATAAATAAAGCATTCATGTGCAAGTTTTGAGGTGAACATAAATTGGGTGAATATTAAAGGAGCATAATTGAATCTATGGTTAAGATTATGCTTAGTTTTGTAAGAAACACAAAAACTTTCAAAGTGACTGTACCATCTTGTATTCCCATTAGCAACGAATAAGAGTTTCTGCTGCCCAAAATCCTCACCAGCATTTGGTGCTGTCAGTGTTATAGATTTTGCCCATTCTAATAGGTATGTAGTGGAGTTAACACTTTTGTTTTTAAATTGCTTTGCCCTGATGAAATATGATGTGGAGAGCATCTTTTCAAACACTTATTTGTCATTTGTATATCTTCTTTGATAAGGTGTCTGTTAAGGTCTTTGACATTTTTAATTGGGTTGTTTGCTTTCTTATTGTTGAGGTTTAAGAGTTCTTTGCATATTTTGTTAGCAGTTCTTTATCAGATGTCTTTTGCAAATATTTTCTCTGTCTGTTGCTTGTCTTCTCATTCTCTTGAAATTGTCTTTCACAGAGCAGAAGTTTTTAATTTTAATGAAACCCAGTATCAATTACAGTTTATTTCATGAATCATGCCTTTGGTGATATATCTAAAATATCATCACCAGACCCAAAGTATTCTAGGTTTTCTTCTATGTTACCTCCTAGAAATATTACAGTTTTATGTTTTACATTTAGGTCTATGATCCATTTTGAATTATTTTTTTGTGATGGATATCTGTGTACAGATTCTTTTTTTTTTCTCAAAATGAATGTCCAGTAGATGTCCAGTTGTTCCAGCACCATTTGTTGAAGAGAGCTTGCTCCATTGTTTTGCCTTTGCTCATTAGTGAAAAGTTAACTATATGTGGGTCTATTTCTGGGTTCCCTATTCTGTTCCATTGATCTACTTGTCTGTTCTTTCACCAATACCACACAGTCTTGGTGCTGTAGCTTTATACTAAGTCTTGACATCAGATACCACCGTGTCAGTTCTCCAACTTGTTTTTGTTCAATATTGAAATAACTATTCTGAGTCTTTTGCCTGCTGCTTCCTTTTTGATTATTTTTGAAGGTAGTGAGATAGTCTAAAACTAGTTATTAGTATGTTATTTGTATAAATCTAGTGAATTTGATAAAATATTAGAAGTTTTACATATGCTCTTAGTTTATATAAAATATCAGGAAATTTGAGGTGCAAAGGGAAATTGAGAATGAAAGTTATCATGGATGTGAATCAAAATAAGCTTAATTTTCCAGAAAAATATAGGGGCAAGAAGATTAATTTTGATATTGCAAAATAATTTTATGGAAGCAAATTAAGAAAATACATATAAAATCAGAGGAATACACAATTTTAATAGAAAATAATTTATAATATAATTAATTTAGATATAACACTTCCAAAACAATTATGTAAAAAGATTAAGACAATTTCAATGTCATTGTGTCCCTGTGCTCTCTTGCTGTAAAATGTTAGCAACAATTATTATATCAACATCTGTATTTGATACCAAAATTGAATTATAACTGCCTTGAAACACGTAAAATTTGAATTAATATTACCCTGGAATCTTAATTAGAGTATTAAGCAAAAATTTTTTTAGGTCACATATAAAATCCATTATTGTAGGAAACTGCCTACATAATTTAACACTAAATAACCAACCAGTTTTGCCAGTATAGTTAAGCTTCATAAGAATTGATTAAAGCATATTTGATTAAATTAGTTGATTATTAAGTTGAAAAATCATTTTATTCAAAGTATTTGATAAGTTTATATAGACATAGTCTATAGTCAGCTTATTTTCTAATGTGCAAAAATAAGAGAAGTCAGAGAAGAGATGAACTGCATCAGTCTAAAGTATTATATTTTAGTAAACATATATTAGCTTGGCACCTTTTACTGCAACTCTTTAGTTACTAATCAAAGCTCTTTTATGACTAGCTATTCCACTATTCACTTTTTCATTTATGAGTAACTTATACAAATAATGGCTTTTTAAAAACAGCAAATCCATGAATTAGGTCAATGCCGTCTTTAAGTTACCTAGATATTATTTTTATTAGTGACATGAAGAAGGGATTGGTAGTTCTTTCCTAGAGGCTCTGACATTTATCAAAGAGCATAATGATAATTTTATATAATATTAAAGTTCAAATTCTTAACTTTAGTAATTTTTTTAAAAAGTTGGCTACACTGACTACTGCACATCCATAGTAAATATTAGTTAAACATCTTAAAATTAATATTCACAAGTTTATTATGTCTTTTATCTCAGTGATAGCTAAAAAATATACTCTAAAATACCCTTGTCTTTCTTATGGAATATATGTAGAATTTCTATGAAACATTTCAGTTTACAGATTTTATCTCATTGATTTACTATAACAAGATGGGTAAAATATTTTAACTCTTATCAACAGAATTTATCAGAGAAAATGTGGTTTTGTTGGGAAATTCTTTCATAAATGTTTGGGATTAGAACATAAGCCTTCCAGGGCCTGAGATTCATTGTTACCAAGGTATCCAAGGAAGGGTAGAATTGCTCTTAATATAATGGAAATTATATATGCACTCTGTATGATTTATGTGTGTGGGTGAAATAACATTGGGAGTGTAACAAGCAAAGATGAGCAAGATAGTAAAAAGCCATGCCCTTTACCATGACTCTAACCCAAACATTTAAAATTAGGAGAACTTTGAAAATCTTCAACGTTTTGGAATTATTATATTTTGTGCATATATGTGTAAGTGGATACATACAGATAAAAGGTCTAAGTTTCACATCTAAGGATGTCATGCATAGGAGTTTTGAACACACATTACTACTTCCTGATGGAGCAAATATAAATCAAGTTTATTTGGGAAAAATATGTACAAGTAAAGGAGTTTCAGGGAACATAGTCTTTTTCAACTTATATCATTCCACAGCACAAGCCAGGCATAAGTGTTCTATTTGGGCCATGGTCAATGTTCCAAGAGAGAACAAAACCTACTCCATACTATGGCACATGTTTATAGAATTATAGGGTATGATAAAATGGGTTGGAAACACCTAGGTTCTCAAATTAACAGGAAATTTATCAAGGAATTCTTGGGCTCAGGAATTACTCTAGAGGCTGTGTCTACTGAGGGAGAAGATACACAAATTAGGGCCCTGGGAAAAGCCTTGCTACCAGGAATGAAGACACCATAGTAAGGTCTTGTCTTTCTGCCAGCAGACACAGTTCAGTTGACTACAGATAACAAGAAAATGCATGTGATTTGACATGATGAGTGTTACTATCAGGCTGAAGCATTTCACTAGTTGTCAACCTGTGGACAATTCAGGAGAATGGGCTCTTCAAACAGAATGGCTAATTGGGAAGAAGCATTGTTTGTGCATAACTAAGGTGAGTATATTCCTCCTGGTCACCTGAGTTGGGTATATAGCATGAATGAGAAATAAGCCAATGCTATTTTAAACCACTGAAATCAGGGCATCATTAGCCAATTTAGCATAAAAGTTTTAAATTAAATAATAAAGACACTTAAATATATATTATAATATATCAAGTCAACATTAAAGCTCCATGACTTAATCCATCCTCCAGTTTTAATTGACTTACAATATTATATTAGTTTCAGGTGTACAATATAGTGATTCAATATTTTTATAGATTATACACCAGCAATGTTATATTATTGACTATATCCCCTGTGCTGTACATTACATCCCTGTGACATTTTATAGCTGATAGTATGTACCTTAATCTCATTCACCTATTTTGCCCATCCTCCTACTCCCTTACCCTCTGACAACCACTAGTTTGTTCTCTGTGAGTTTGTTTCAGTTTTGGTATATTCATTCATTTGTTTTGCTTTTAGATTCCACATATAAATGAAATCATACAATATTTGTCTGATTTATTTCACTAAGCATAATACCCTCCGGGTCTATCCAAGTTGTAAGAAATGAAAAGACTTTATTCTTTTGATGGCTGAGTGATGTTCCATATATGCCACACTTCTTTATCCATTCATCTCTCAATTGACACACTTAGGTTGCTTCCATATCTTAGCTATTGTAAACAATACTGCAATAAACAATATGGAAATTCCTCCAAAAATTAAAAATAGAACTACCACATGGTCCAGCAATTCCACCCCTGGATATTTAGTCAAAGAAAATGAAAACCCTAATTTAAAAAAAATATGCCCCTCAATATCTTGCATTCAAATGATTGTCAGTATTTTACCCAATTGGAAATGTGAGTATGGATACCTTGGAAAGTACTGTATCTGAGGCAACACTGATTAATAATAAGATCTTATATGAGGCAAAGCAGGATTACTGGATCCAGTCCTTTCTTCACTGAGTAGAAGAAATAGAGGAGGAGGCACTTAGTAACAAACAATTTCACTTTAACATACAAATTTACTTATCTGTGCATAAGACTAAATATTTATTGCACAGACATTTTGCTAATAATCAGTCATTTTTTGCAATAGCCCTTCTAAAAGCAATATAAAGCTGGTTGCTGATTGTACTATAAACTGTTTCATGTATTCAAGTAATTAATTAAGTCAGGTAATTGATGTTGCTGAAAAACTTCTTAAGTAAGTAGATGACACTTGTGCTTAAAATCTACTGGTCCCAGATTCCAGGAATCATCTTTTTTTTTTCAACAGATCATGAGCTAAGCAAGTTTTAAAAGACTGCTTTTTTAATGTTTGTTTCTGATCTGCCTTGCACAGAGTCATATAATTCTGAGTGAATTTGTAATACATACCTATTTTTTCTGAAGATTAAATAGATTATACTCCACATAGTCTACTATGTAGGAATCTGATTATTCTGCAGTATCATTGTTTTAGTGTTTGGCATAATGGTAAAAGTGAGAAAAATTATTCAGTCAAAGAAAGAAGAATATAAAACAAACGTGGAAAAAAAACAAGAAGAATCTCTTAGGAAAGAACTGTTGAAAGCATATTACATTTATGTATTAAATATGTTACTCAGGTTTCTTAAACATGCTGATGAATTTTGACAGGAAGCACCTCAGTTCTATATTTCACCTTGCTTTCACAAAGTCACAACGATTGTTAATGGTGTGAAGTTTTAAAAATCAGAGACTAAATCGTCCATTATTTTTTCACAACTATAAGACATATTTAAGGAGAAGAGAGATTTTCAGGAACTTCTACTTTTCTTTTTTTATCAGAACTTTATTGGAGCATATCCATGGGAAATGTAATCAATTCAACAACTAAGAGAATCAACTCTAAGATAAAATATATTTAAATGTGCTGTGCAAAAGTAAGAAAGACACAAAATAAAGAATTATCTGATGTTAGGATGATGAGTCTATGGCGGCCTCAAAAACATAATGTTAAATATTTTGCTGACAGAAAATACTTTGCCATATGAAGCTATGATTTTATTACATTTAGATCCATATCTATGAATTTATTTAGACATCTCCATAAAAGCATACAGATTAGACAGACATGGGTTTGAAAAATTTGGAAGAGGAATTAACTTTTATATTTTTATATTTATGTAAACCTTTAGATTAATTGATTGTATTTATAGTTAAAATAAATTTATATCTAGAACCTCACTTTGAATTTATAGTCATTCACTAATTTATCCAAATAATAAACAATTATGCATATATTATATGCCAGTCACTTTTTTAGGAAATGGAATCCCAAAGCAAATAATGCTCATTGTTATGAGACAGGCTAGGACCTGGGACCTGGGACCCTTTCCTGGCATGCTTGCACCTGACAAACATCTCAAGCAACAGAATACAAAACAACTATAAGGGACTAACAATAACTGCATGCATGCACAGTTGGGGCAAAGTATGAACAATAAGATGCAAAAAAGCCAAAACCCAACTGCTACTTCTGAGGTGCTGGCAGCAAAACAGGGTACCACACATGATCCTTGCACACAGCACCACCAAGGGGCTGGGCAGACCACCTAAGCCACTCCTTCATCCCGACCCACTGATCCACCCCTACTCTCACCCTGTTTAAGGAACCAGCTCGCTTCCCCTTAGGGAGTGAGCAAGGCCATCTGTTACTTGTTCTCACTCCCTTGTGCTGCACTGCAAGTCCCCCAAAGCCTTGCCTGAATTTCTCATGTGACCTCTTATCAATTTCTGTTTATTAAAGAGCCCAAGAAGCTGGGTGGGTAACAATTATGGAGAGAATTTTTTTCCCTAAAAGAATATATGTTGTAGTTCTAATCCCAATCCCTCAGAATATAGGGTTTTTCAGATTTAGCCAAGTTAAGATGAGGTCATTATGGTGGATCCTAACCCAACATAACTGGTTTCCTTATTAAAAGGGAAAATTTGGGCACAGACACACAGAGGGAAGATGATGTTAAAAGACAGAAGGAGAACGTCATGTGAAGATGGAAAATTGGTTTGGTGCACCTACAAACTAAGAAACACCAAAGATTGCTAATATGAATGAAAAATGTTGCCTGCTATGTCAGTAAACAAAGGATGTTGCAGCCATCAAGCCATCATATTACAGCCGCCTCTGTGGTGGGCCCTGATGGAAATTAGGATGGTAACAGGATGCCTGCCATCAAGCCATCAGCCACTGAAGCCCCAACAGTGCATCCTGAGGAGACTCAGGATGGGAAAACACAGGATACTAGCCCCAGATAGCTGAAGTACATATCAAAGGAATGATTTCAATGAGCCCAGACTTTTACATCTTCCCATACATATTGTAGAAAAGCACTAAATTCATTAACTTTAGAAGTCTGGTTTTCTTTAATTAACAGTTATCTTTTGATATTCTGATTACCTGTTTTTTGTTACAAAACTTCTATATATCCTGGCTCCTCCCTTACTTCTTTGACGAACCAGTCTCTTAGAGCAAAGACGCTGTCTCCTGGGCTTGAAATCCTCAGAAAGTCCTCCAAATAAAACATAATTCTCATATTTTAGGTTGTACATTTTTTTCAACTGACACTAGCAAACCACCAGAAGCTAGGAAAAGGCAAAGAAAGACCTCTACAGTTTCCAGAGAGCTCTGCCAACACCTTGATTTTAGACTTCTGAGCCCCGGAACTGTGAGTCAATAAATTTCTGGGTTTTTTTTTTTTTTTTTTCTTTTTTTAAGCTACTGAATGTGTGGTACTCTGTTATGGCAGCCCTAGTATACTAATACACTCAAGGTCTGCATTCAGATCTAATAGGAGAACAAACCTATAGAAACACTTGCTATGAATTTTTATAAATTTCATGATAGATATTGAAGTAACAATGTGCTATACTATTAAATTTTTTATGATATTTACAGTAACGATCTTACATTTTGTCCTTAGCAAGGACCTAGTTATGCAATAAATATGTGTTAAATTATTAATTATCTGAACACAGTGGTTAATTCTACCTGAAGGTAGGGAGAGCCAACATTTAAATTGTACTTATCAGGAGACATTTTCAAGATTGGCAATGGAGAAATGCCTTATATCACTTCATTGGTGAAAAAGAACCCCAGTTCCATTCAAGATATCTCAAGAGAGAATCTGACCCCATATATAAAAACAAAGCATTAAAAAGGAAACAGTGAAGTTAAAATGTGGAAAAACCAAGGAAAGCTGGATTAAAATGTTTAATTAGTCCAAAAATTAGGGAGAGAGTGAGATTAGAAGATAAGCCATAAAAATGGACTATGCTAATAAATTATATCCTTTTGTCTATGTTAACAGCAAAGAAAAGCAAACCCACTTTATACATTGTTCAAATTTACTGGAAAAAGTGCTGAACCATCTATTTACTTTATTCACATAGAAGAAAGTAATTTGTAGTGCATGTGTCCAGAATAAATTCATTACAACAGAATTGATTGATGAATTATTGAGTAAAAAGGAACTATTTAAGCCAGCTATGTCAGTTTTTCTTTGAGCAGAAAATAGTAATCATATTTAAGTAGAATAGCAAGAACATTGTAATTTGTAGTGTTCATTTCCACAATCAGAATGATGAACATATTCATCACCCACAAGTTTTCTCATAGCATTATCTATGTTTCCTCTTCCATTCTCCCATCATCCCAAGGCAACTACTGATATGCTTTCTGTCTCAATAGATTAGTTCACTTGTTTAGAATTTTATATAAAGTGAACCATGGAATGTAGGCTCTTGTACTCTGGTTTCTTTTTCTCAAAATAATTGTTTTGAGTTTCATTCATTTTGAGTGATCTTTACTAAGCTTTTCTCTTTTGTATTCTTTTAGAAGCTTGTACCTTTACTTCTTATATACAAATCTGTGAACAATCTCAAGTTAACTTTTGTATATGCTGTCACATCAAGGGTTGAATTTCACTTCTTTTTTATTTAGATACTCAACTGTTCCTACAGCTTTGTTGAAAGAATAAATTGATGCTTCAAATTGCCTTGGGAAAAGTGTCCACAGTCTATTGTACATATTATATAGCTCCATGTATTCTGTTCCATTTTTGGAAAAAGAGATGAGATAGATAGATGATAGATAGATAGATAGATGATAGATAGATGACATATAGATAGAAAGCTAATGCCATTCTCTTCTGATTACTATGGTTTTATAAATAAGATGAAAATATGTGCTGTGAGAACTGTAATTTTGTTCATCCTTTTAAAGTTTGTTTTGGCTGTGACTTTCCTGGTGTCACAGTGGTTAAGAATCTGCCTGCCAATGCAGGGGACACAGGTTCAAGCCCTGGTCTGGGAATATCTCACATGCTTCAGATCAACTAAGCCTGTGTGCCACAACCACTGAGCCTGCCATCTAGAGCCCCCGGGCCACAACTACTGAGCCTGTGTGCCACAACTACTGAAGCCCATGCACCTAGAGCCCATGCTCTGCAACAAGAGAACCCACCACAATGAGAAACCTGCGCACTGCAACAAAGAGTAGCCCCTGCTCTCCGCAACTAGAGAAAGCCCACACACAGCAATGAAGACCCAACACAGCCAAAAAAAACAATCAAGTTTGTTTGGGCTATTCTAGGTTCAGTCATGTTTCCATATACATTATTGAGACACTTTATCAGTTTCTACAAAAAACATAATGGGATTTTTACTGTTATTGGATTATACCTGTAGATCAATTTCAGGAAAATTGACATCTTAACAATATTGACTTTTTCTATCCATAGACATTGCATATTTTTCCATTTAATTATGTTTTCTTTTGTTAGTGTTTTATAGTTTTTAGAGTTCAGGTTTTACAAATATTTTGTAAATTTATTCTTAAGTGTTTCCTATATTTGTTATTATTGTAAATGTTTTAATTTTAATTTCTGATTGTTTGTTACTAGAATTTAGAAACACATTTGATTTCTTGGCTATTGACCTCATATCTTGCAATCTTGCTAACTTAGCTGATGAGTGCTCATAATTACTTCTGCTTATTCATTAAAATTTTATACATAGTTATGTCATCTGTGATTAAAAAGTTTTATTTCTTTCTAACTGCTATGTTTTTTATCTTTTTATCTTTTATTTCATTGTTTAAAATATAGACATAGAATGTTTTATTGAACTTCTGTTTGTTGCATTTCACAGATATTGCATATTTAACAAATTGAAAGTTTGTGACAGAACTGTGTACAGCAAGTCAATTAGTGTCATTTTTCAAATAGCATTTGCTCACTGAGTGTCTCTGTGTCACATTTTGGTAATTCTTGCAATATTTCAAGCCCTCCACTAGCAAAAAGATTACTACTCACTGAAGGCTCGGATGATGATTAACATTCTTCAGCAATACAGTATTTTAAAAATTAAGATGTGTACATTGTTTTTTAGACATAATGCTATTGACATTTAAAAGACCACAGTCTAGTATAAACATAACTTTTATATGCACTAGGAAACCAAAAAAAAAAAAAAAAAAATCCTGGATCTCATTTATTGTGATATTTGCTTTATTGCAATGGTCTAGAATTGAACCCAAAGTATGCCTGTATCTAGTAAAATGTTAACTAGGAGTGATAGGCAAGAACATTATTGCCTTGTCCCAATCTTAGATAAAAAGAACTTTCACTGTTAAGAAGGCTGTTAATTGTACACTTTTCATAAAAGACTTTTATCAGTTTGAAGAAGTTTGCTGAGAATTTTTTTTCTCAAAAATGTCAAGTAGTTTTCTGTATCTCTTGAGATTATCATATTGTTTTCTCTTGATAGTCTGTTAATGTGTTGAATTACATGGATCAATTAGAATGTTAAATTAACTGCTCCTGGGATAAACCCTGATTACTCATGATGTACCGTTATTTTTGTATGTTGTTGGATTCAAGTTGTTAACTTTTAAATAAGATTATTTTAATATTTTTCTTCATGAGGAATATGTCTATTTTTTTCTTGTAATGCCTTTTATTTACTTTTTAATTGGGATAATACTGGCTTCATAGAATTAGTTGGTTTGTGTTCCTGCAAACTTATTATCCCTCTTCAATTTTCGGGAGGAATAGGTATCTGAGAGAATATGTATAGAATTAAATCTGGCACTGAGGTCTTATTTGTGGTAATGTTTCTAAGCATACATTCAATTTCTTTAATACATATAGAGTATTAAATGTTATATATTCCTTCTTATGTAAGTTTGATAGTTTATTTCTTTCAAAAAATTTGTATATGTCAATTATTTTAAGACTGGCTAAAAGTTATTCATAACAGTCTCTTGTTATCTTTTTAATGTCTCTAGTGTGTGTAGTGATATTGCTAATTTCATTTTTAATACTGCTAATTTGTGCCTTCATCTTTTTGCTTTTTAAAATTTTTTTTAGTATTTATTTATTTGGCTGTGCCGGGTCTTATTTGCTGCATGCAGGATCTTTTTAGTTGCGGCACGCAGGATCTTTTAGTTGTGGCATGCAGGATTTTTTAGTTGCATCATGCGGGATCTAGTTCCCTGATTAGGGATCGAACTGGGGCCCCCTGCATTGGGAGCAAGTAGTCTTAACCACTAGACCACCAGGGAAGTCCCAGCCTTCACCTTTTTGTATCCTAATCAGTCTGGCTGGAAGTTCACTAGGTTTATTGATTTTTTCAAGGAAAGAGCTGTGTCATTAATTTTCTTTGTTGTTTTTCTCTTTCCAGAAGCCAATTGTATTGGTTTCTGAAATTATTTTTATTATTCTTTTATTTTCTGCTTGTTTTTTATTTCACTTGTACTTTATTTTCCTAACTACTTAAATTAGAAGCCGAGTTCAGTGATGTAAGACATTTCTTTTTTTCTTTTTTCTTTTTTTTGGTTTATAAAATTATTTGTTTCATGTGTACAACTATATTTCTACTTCTGTATACAGTACAGTGTGCTTACCACCAAAAGTTTAGTTTCCATTCATCACCATACAGTTGATTCCCATTACTCATTCTGCCCCCTCCCCAGCTCCCTTCTCCTCTGGTACCCAATAATCTGTTATCTATATCTATGTGTTTGGTATTTTTGTTATATATTTTCCGCAACATATGAGTGAAATTATACAGTGTTTGTCTTTCTCCATCTTATATATTTCACTTGGCATAATACCCTCAAGGTCCATCCATGTTGTCACAAATGGCAAGATTTCATCTTTTTATATAGCTGAGTAGTTTTCCATAGTATACATATACCACATCTTTATTCATTTACCTGTCAATGGACACTTAGGTTTTTCCATATCTTGTCTGTTGTAAATAATGTTGAGATGAACATAGGGGTCCATATATCTATTCAAATTAGTGTTTTTGTATTCTTTGGATAAATACCCAGAAGTAAAATAGTTGGAATATGTGGTTGTTCTATTCTTAATTTTTTCAGGACTCTTCATACTCCTTCCATAGTGATTACACCAATTTATATCCCCGCCAACAGGATATGAGGGTTCCCTTTCTCCACATCTTCTCCAACACTAGTTATTTCTTGCCTTTTTGATAATAACCATTCTATTGGGTGAGATGATATTTCATTTTGGTTTTGATTTGCATTTCCCTTATAATTGGTGGCAATGAACATATTTTCATGTGCATGTTGGCCATCTGTATGTCTTCTTTGGAAAAATGTTATTCAGCTCCTCTGCTCATTTTCTAAATTGGGTTATCTTTTGGTTGTTGAGTTGAATAAATTCTTCATATATTTTGAATATTAACCTCTCATTGCCTATATGATTTGCAAATATCTTTTCCCATTTGGTAGGTTGTCTTTTTTGTTGATGATTTCCTTTGCCATGCAGAAGATTTTTAGTTTGATGTAGTCCTATTTGTTTATTTTTTCTTTTGTTTCCCTTGCCAGAAGAGACATAACCAGAAATAAGACCAATGTCAAAAAACATACTGCCTGTGTTTTCTTCTAGGTGTTTTATGGTTTCAGGTCTTGCCTTCAAGTCTTTAATTCATTTTCCATTAATTTTTGTGTAAGATAAATGATCTAGTTTTATTCTTTTGCAAGTGGCTGTCCAGTTTTCCCAACATCCCAACACAATTTATTGAAGAGACTATATCTTTGTATGTTCTTTGCTCCTTTATCATAAATTAATTGTCCATATACTTGTGGCTTTATTTCTGAACTCTCAATTCTGTCCCATTGATCTGTGTGTCTGTTTTTCTGTCAGTACTATGCTGCTTTGATTACTGTGGTTTTGTAGTATAATTTGAAGTCAGGGAGTGTAAAATCTCCAGTTTTGTGCTTTTTTTCTCAAGTTTGCTTTGACTTTCCAAGGTCTTTCGTGGTTCAAAAAAAATTTAGGATTTTTTTGTTCAATTTCTTCCAAAAATATCCTTGAGATTTTGATAGGAATTGCACTGAATCTGCAGATTGCTTTATGTAAAATGGACATTTTAACAATGTTAGTTCTTTCAATACATGTGCATGAGATATCTTTCCATATTTTTTGTGTCTTCTTCAATTTCTTTCAACAATGTCTTATAGTTTTCAGTGTACAGGTTTTTCTTCTCCTTGTTTAAATTTGCTCCTAGGAATTCTATGCTTTGCATTGCATTTGTAAATGGGATTGTTTTCTTAATTTCTCATTCTGCTAGTTCATTGTTAGATATAGAAATGCAACCTATTTTTGAAATTGATTTGGTACCCAGTACTTTATTGTATTTGTTTATTATTTCTAACAGTTTTTTTGTGAAATATTTAAAGTTTTCTATATATAAAATTATCTCACATGCAAATAGTGACAGTTTTACTTCTTCCTTTCCAATTTGTCTTTTATTTCTGTGTCTTGCCTAATTGCTCTAGATAGGCCTTCCAAAACTATGATGAGTAAGAGTGATGAGAGGGGGTGTCTTTGTCTTGTTCCTGATCATAGAAGGATAGGTTTCAGTTTTTCATTATTGAGTATAATTTCTGTTGTGGGTTTGTCATATACAGTCTTTATTATGTGGAGGTACTTTCCTTCTATACTAATTTTATGGATAGTTTTTAAATCATAAATGGGTGTTAAGTCTTTTCAAATGCTTTTTGTATATTTATTGAAATAATCGTATGATTTTTTTCCTTCATTTGTTAATGTGGTGTATAATGTTGGTCAACTTATTGATGTTGAACCATCCTTGCATCCCTGGAATGAATTCCACTTTATCATGGTGTATGATTCTTTTAATGTGTTGTTACATTGATTTTGTTAATATTTTCCTGAGAATGCATCTATATTTATCAGAGATATTAGCCTGTAATTTTATTTTTTGTGTGTGTTATCCTTGTCCTTTAGTATCCGGGTAATGTTGGCCTCATAACATAACTTAGGAAGCATGCCCTTTTCTATTTTTTGGAAGAGTTTGAGAAGGATAGGTATTAAATCTTCCTTAAATGTTTGGTAGACTTCACCTGTGAAGCCATCTGATCCTAGACTTTTGTTTTTTTGGGGAGGTTTTTGATTACTGTTTCAATCTCCTTACTAGTGGTCAGTCTGTTCAGATTTTCTGTTTCTTTATGATCAGTCTTGGAAAGTTGTATGATTCTAAAAACCTATTCATTTATTCTAGGTTTTCTAATTTGTTGGCATACAGTTGTTCATAATATTCTCTTAAAAACCTTTGCATTTCTGTGGTATATTTTTGTAACATCTCCTCTTTCATTTTTGATTTTATTTATTTGAGCCTTCTCCTTTTTCCTTAGGTTTGTCAATGTTGTTTATCTTTTAAAGGAACTAGTTCTTTAGTTTCATTGAACTGCTTTATTTTCAGCCTCTATTTTACTTATTTTTCGCTGATATTTATTATTTTCTTCCTTCTACTGACTTTGGGCCTTGCTTGTTCTTCTTTTTCTAGTTCCTTTAGAAGTAAGTTCAGATTGTTTATTTGAGAATTTTCTTATTTCTTGTGCCTGTATTGCTATAAACTTCACTCTTATTGCTGCTTTTGCTCCATCCAACAGATTTGGGTATGTCACATTTTCATTTTCATTTGTTTTCAGGTATTTTTAAATTTCTCCCTTGATTTCTTCATTGATCCAATAGTTGTTCAGTACTGTGTTGTTTACTCTCCAAATATTTGTGTTTCGTCCAGCTTTCTTCTTGCAGTTGTTTTCTAGTAACATTGTGATCAGAAAAGATGCTTGATATGATTTCAATCTTATATTTATAGAGATGTTATGCATCTCAACATAAGAGAATGTTCCATGTGCATTTGAGAAAAACATGTATTCTGCTGCATTTGGGTGAAATGTTCTATATTAGTCTATTAAGTCCATTGCATCTAATATTCTTTTTAATGCCACGGTTTCCTTTTTAGCTTTCTGTCAGGGTAATCAATCTATTGATGGAAGTGGGTTGTTAAAGTCCCCTACTATTATTATAATGCTGTCAATTTCTCTCTTTAGGTCTACTCATAATAGTTTTATATATTTTGGTGCTCTTATGTTAGGTGAATATATTATATATTAATAACTGTTATGTCTTCTTGATGGATTACCACCTTTGTCATTAAAAAATATTCATCTTTGTCTCTTGTTACCATTTTTGGTTTAAAGTCTATTTTGTCTGTTATGAATATGGCTATGTTCACTTTTTTGGGGGGGCTGCCATTTGCTTGGAGTATCATTTTCCATCCATTCACTTCAGCCCACGTTTGTCTTTAGAGCTGAAATGGGTCTCCTGGGGCAATATATATTTAGGTCTTGCTTTTTAATCCATCCAGCCACTCTATGTATTTTGATTGGTGAATCCAATCCATTTATACTTAAGGTGATTATTGATAAATGAGGATTCAGTACTGCTGTTTTATCTTTTTGTTTTCTGGCTGCTTTATATTGCCATTGTTTCTTTTTCTTTTTGCTTCTGTCTGCCATTTTAGTGTTGTGGCTTTTCTGTTTTTCTCAGTTTCCTCTTTTTATGTTTTGTGTCCTTGTTTTAAATTTATGTTTTTGTGATTCATGAGTTTTGTATAAAACATCCTAAAGAGAAAATAGTCCTTTTTCTGCTGATAGCATCTTAAATTTATTTGCCCATATGGGTTCTGTTCTTTTCCCTATTCTCTTTTATGTTTTTGTTGTCTTAAATTATACCTTTTTAAATTGTGAGTTCATTACTAATTTGGGTCACTATAGTTATTTTTACTGCTTTCCCTCCTTTTACCTTAATGCTACACTTAAGTGTTTCACAACACATATAGAGTTGAAATTTACTTATTCTGTCTGTCTATTTATCATCTTACTCAGAGTTTTGTGTACTTTTACCTTTTTGTTTCAAGCAGAACTCCTTTAACATTTCTTATAAGGCAGGTCTATTGTGATGAACTCCCCCAGTTTTTGTCTGTCTGGAAATTCTTTATTTCTCCATCATATCTGAATGATAACTTTGCTGTATAGCATATCTTTCAGTATTTTGACTCTGTCAGTCCACTCTCTCTCAGACTGTAGAGGATCTGCTGAGAAATCTGCTCATAGCCTAATAGGGGGGGTGGGTGGTGTCTGCTGTAGGTTACCATTTTTTCCCCTACTGGCTGCCTTTAATTCTCTTTGCCATTGACTTTTGACAATTTTAATATAATTAGTCTTTGAGAAGGTCTTTTTGCATTGAGATAATTAGGTGTTCTCTTAGCTTCATGAGCCTGTATATTCAGTTCCTTCCCCAGGTTTAGAAAGTTCTCAGCTATTATTTCTTTAAATAAACTCTCTGGTTCCCTTCTACCTCTCTTCTTCTGGGATACCCATTATCCTACGTTGTCATCTCTAATGGAGTCAGATATTTCTCATAGAATTAGTTCATTTTTTTAAAGATCTTAGTTCTGTCTCCTCTTCTACTTGTACCATTTCTAGATTTCTATCTTTGACCTTGCTAATTCTCTCTTCCATTGGTCTTCTCTATTGCCAGTGCTTTCTAATGGGTTCTTATCTCATTTTGAGTTCTTAAGCTCCAGAATTTGTTTGATTCCTTTTGAGAGTTTCACTCTCTTCGGTGAAGTATTCCCCCAGTTAATTAATTTTATTCCTGAGCTCATTGAACTGCCTTTTTGAGTTTTCTTGTAGCTCTTTGAGTTTCTTCATAATAGCTATTTTGAATTCTTTATTAGTTAGATTGCAATATTCCATAACTTTAAGTTTCTGGATAATTGTCTTGTAGGTCTGTGTGTGAGATACTGTGTTACCATGGTTTTGCATGAGTTATTCCTCTGCCAGGGCATTTGAAGTAGCTAACAACTTTCTTCCTTAGGTAAAGTTTTGTTTTTGTTTTTTTTTTTTCCTTGATTCTATCAATTCAAAAGGTTGGTAATTAAGGTTTTTCGGTTTTTTTTTTTTCAGTAGGTGACACTTATCTCTAATGTTTAGTTTCTCCCACTTGAAATGTCTCTGGCTATATTAAAAAATTGGCAATTTCCACCCTCTACCACCTCTGCCAGAGATGTCACCTAGAGCCCTTGTTGTCTCTGCTTGTGCTTCCTGGTTCACTGGTGCCTTGATGCTGCTGGTGTCACTACCTGGGTTGTTGGCATCAACTGCCACTGCAGGAGGAGGGGACAAGTGGTTGGGAGCATTGTTAGGCAGGGAGTCAGAGCCACAGGCAACTTTATGGCTGGGAGAATCAGGGTCACAGGCCTGGTTGTCACTCTTGCTCTGTTCCCTGTGGCCACAGGTACCACTAGAGTTGGGAAGCCAGAGCTACACAGCTACACAACATAATTGTCCCTGCTGCTTATAGTCTCTCTGGTGCTGTGGGCTCAGCCTCCACAGCCAGGGTACTGGGATTGTAGTCACCACCTCCATTGTTTCCCTGGTTCCACTTCTTCTGCATGTTCCAGTCCACCCACCTTTAGATGCAACAGATGTGTGGAACTTTCCAGCATCTTGGTGTGTTAGGCTGAGGAAGCTTTGTTAAGTTATGCATGTTTTACTGGTTGTAGATTGAAGGGGAGAGAACAGGGAGTGTCTGTCATCACTATGATGCCAATACCAGTCTCTTCTTTACTAATATAGAAATTTTTTTATGCTTTTGTTGTATCTTATGTGTTTGCTGTATTGTATTTTCATTTTTTCATTAAGCCCAAAATATTATCTTATATTTTACTTTAATTTTATTTCCTTCAAACCATGATTCATTTAGGAATTTTTTTATTTAGTTCAAATATTGGGGGATTTTTATAATTATCTTTCTGGTGTTGCTTACAAATTTAATTCCATAGTGGTATATTATGACCTAAAACATGTTGGTAATGTTTTTGCTTTAAAAAGACAATTATCTTTTAAAAAGATTTAAATTAAAAATAATATTTTATGTTTGCCCACCTTTTTACTACATCTGATTTTTTTCATTCCTTGTTGTAGATCTATATTTCCATATGCTATTGCTTTCCTTCTGTCTGAGAATTTCATTTCACATTTCTGTTGTGTGAGTTTCCTGTTGATGGATCCTTTCAGTTTTTTTATGTACAAATATGCCCTTTTCCCCCTTAATTATATGAGATATGTTGGCTGAATATAAAATTTTACGTTCACGTACTTTTTGTTTCAGTACTTGTAGATGTTTCTCCACTGTCTTCTTGCTTGCATTTTTTAGACAGTAGTCAGCTGTCATCCTGATCTTGTTTTCTGTGTATACAATATGCCTTTTTAAAGTTCATTAACATTTTATTCTACAGTGCTCAGTATGCTGTTAATCTCTCACTGTTTATTTATCTCTAGAAGTTTTATTTCAGTCTTTTAATATATTTCTATGTCTCTTTTAAACAAGTTTAGTCTTTCTTCTGCCTTCTTTGATGAAACAGAATTCTAATATCCTTGTTCACTGTTTCTATCATTGTATGATTTCTGCATTCATTTCAATAAGTTATTTATTTTTCTCTTTCTTTGCATATCTGACAAGTTTTGGTTGTATAAGAGACATTGAGAGTTTATGTTGTCTCTTAATAGATATTTTTACTCCTATAAATACTCTTGATTTTTCTGAGGATGCAGTTATCTGGAAAACGGTTGAACTTTTGAATCTTTCTTTTAAGTTTTGTAATGTGGAACTAGAGATTCTGGGATAATTTTTTTTTTTTTTTTTTCTGTATTGAAAAAATACCCTTCTGAGTCCTCTACCTAATGCAATGTGACTTTTTTTTTTCACTATGGCTAATGAAAATATAAGCAATGTCTGTGTGATACTGAGGGTTTTTCCACTGTTTTGCTTTTGGGAAATGAGGTTCTTTCTCCAGCCTTGGACATTTTCTTCATCCACATTATATGATTAGAATTAAACTAAGATCTCTAGAGGCCCCCTGTAGATTTATGAAACTATCCTTTTAGTTCTTCATTCTCCTTTCCTCTCATTTTAAACTTAGCTGCCTTGGTACCCCCTGACTTCCACTTATATTTCCTCAACTCAAGGTGATAAGTGGACTCTATTTGGGTTTTTCCACTTGCTCTGGAAACTCTCTACAAATAATAATCTGGGAACAAACATAGGCTTAAATATATTTGCTTCCTCTTTCTCAGGGATCAGTCTTTGAGATTGCCTGATGTCCATTATTTGAAAACAGTTGTTTTATATATTTTATCATTTTAAACTTGTTTCAGGAAAGAAAGTAAATCCAATCCCTCTTACTGAACATTAGTTGAAGACACAAGTGTAAGAGATGATAGAGTTTGAAGGACAGATAAAATTTTCTCACTAGTACCAAATTCTCTCATTAGGTCATGTAAGATATATATATAAAGTTTATATTGTATTTTCTAAGGAGGTCAGTGGTGAGATCAGTTTTGAGCTTTATGAAAAATTTCCATTCTGAAAGATTGATTTTGACAATAAATTTTTGTTTGAAAGTAATACATTTTTTTCATTTTTTCCCACATTTTCTACTTTGGTAGAAATTACAAAACAGTAACCTTTAAATGACCTCAGCATTTCCCTTCCCAAATAACTGAGTTATAAAACAAAAATAGTTTTAAGTCATTTTAAATTTTAAATATGTGGTTGAAATAAAGATCTTCAATTAAGAATATTTATTTTATCTATTGCATAATTCCTGTGTCCTGTGTAGGGGAATGAAGATGATAGAAAAACATAGCACACAATTCTTTGACCTTAATAAACTCATGTTTTAGTATGTATATATACTGTATGCAAAAATACTGGCATATAGTATGGCAATTGCTATAAATGAATGTGTGAGTAAAATACTCTTTGAATACATATATCTTAAAGATGGTACTTAGTGCCCTGATTATTTTATTTACATTTTCATTTTTTTTTTTTTAAACTCACACAGCTAAAATATATAAGCATATTTTGGACAACTGTTACCTTGAAAGAAGGTATAAGATTTCAAGTTTCCTTTGCTTTGTCAAAAAAGAAGTTACTTTATAAGACAATTATAGTAAATTATGTCCAAAAGTATTCTTTACTACAACACCTTGCTGTCTGGGAGGATTATAGAAAGCATTCTGCTTCCAAAACAATTACTCATAAACAGATATAGTGCTATGGTTCTTTACCTGATTTTATACAATGGCGTCAACACTGAGACAATTTTCCCTTTCCTCAGCAATATCCTTCTTATGCCTCATAGTCTGCATGCTTACTTCAAAGACAATAGTTTAAAATTCCAGGAAGAAATGTAGTGGGTAAAAGAAAAATGAAAAAAAAAAATTAATATGTCTCTCAAATAACCAATGATTAGTGTTTTTTTATCTTTTAAGATAATGCATATGAATAGTTATAGTACTGTAACACTTATATGTTATAGGAGATGCTACTTATAAAAGTTGACAAATATATGGAATAATTTTGATGGTAAAATTATAAAGAGAGTAAAAAATTTTTAATTTGGAAAATCTTTCCTCCAATAATGTGGTTCTTCCTATGGAAAACTACATGAGTTATATGTGATGAGATTGGCATTTATTTGTGAATGGGTTTGCATTTAATAACAGATATGAATAAAATGAATAACAATGTACACAAACAAAATGGGTAACTGATATATAAAGGATTTTATGCTAATTTTTAAATTAGAAATAATAATAATGACAAAAATAATTTTTTACTATAACATATTGGACAAATTAAAACAATATAATTCATATTTGGCTTAGGTTAAAAATACTTTTAATTTTTTTAATCAAAATAAACTAAAAATTTTTCTTTATTAAAATATCAATTTATTTTAGCTCTAAATTTGATAGTTTTACATAAATATAAATTATATTAAAAGCATATACTATTGAAATGTCCTCTAGATGTTTTAATAATATGTTGTTTTTTTAAATTAAGGCAAATCATAAACATTACATTGTATCATTTCCTTTTTATAAATTAATAAAATGGTAACTAACAAAAAAGTATAAATCTATTCTAATGGTAAATCAGGATCAATTGTCTATACACAAGAAGAAAGCAATAGTGTCAGAATTAATGTCAATGACTCAAAAATGACCAAGCTGAGATGTTATTCTTTTTGTTTTTTGTTTGTTTGTTTGTTTGTTTTGGTTCAATGCAATCCCTATCAAATACCAATGACATTTTTCACAGAATTAGAACAAAAAATTATACAATTTGTATGGAAACAGAAAAGACCCTGAATAGCCAAAGCAATCTTGAGAAAGAAAAATGGAGCTGGAGGAATCAGGCTTCCCAACTTCAGACTACATTACAAAGCTACAGTAATCAAGACAGTATGGTACTGGCACAAAAACAGAAATATAAATCAATGGTACAGGATAGAAAGCCCAGAGATAAACCCACGCACCTATGATCACCTAACCTATGACAAAAGAGGCAAGAATATACAATGGAGACAAGATAGCCTCTTCAATAAATGGAGCTGAGAAAACTGGACAACTACATGAGATGTTATTCTTGATGTTCATTCATATAACAGATTTCTAGTATGTAGTATATGCATGGGATATAATGCTGAATATGAACACAAATATTCCATGACTTCATGGGTTTACAAACTAGTGTGAAAGACAGACATTAATAAAATTGTGATTGTGAAAAAGTTTTTCAAATGAGAAGTTAATGAATCTCATAGATGCATTTATAGAAAGGGGAGTTTGAGCTGGATTGAATGACCAAAAGTAATCTGTATTAAAAAGAGGAGGGAAGCAGAAGAAACAACACGTACAAAGGCCCTACAGTAAGAAACAACATGAAGTATATACAGGACTGAAATATTGGAGAGAATGTTGTAGAGAATAGGGAACAGAAACTGGATAATAACTTAGAGTGTCATACAAGATAAACTATGAAGAATCTTGTGTCTTAAGAAATTTGCCTTTATATTTTGACCAATAAAAAGATACTGGTTTTCTTTTAGTGATGAGTAAAACAGTCATTTTTACAGTTCATCATGACAAGCTTGTATTAAGTGTATAGAGCTGCTAGGAAAGGTTATTAAAGGAATAAATAATTCTGGTATAACTTCAATAATCCAGCTGAGAGATGATGACAGCTTAGTCTACATAATAGCAGTGGTCACATGGATAAGTGAAAAGATTTGAAAAAGAGTTAGAAAGTAAAATTTATACAATATGGATACCTATGATAGAAATGAGAAAATTCAGCACAATTTAAAGAAACAGCAGACACTGAATTATACACTCAAGTATTTGAAGTTGATGAACTCAGGGACAGAAAACCAACCAGCATTCAAAATTGAAATGAACTTTAGGGAAGAAATCAAGGGAATATCCAGGTTTATTCTCTGACAGTAATGTTGCATTTTAAATTGTGAGATAGTTCGGGGAAGTTTAAAATCATTGGTTTATTTTAACAGAAATGAATATGTGGTGTTAGAATATGTACTAGAAACATAATGCAAGTTTTGAGTAAGAGTTCAGGGGTCATAATTAGAGCCACAATTTACAGTAAAAACTTAATTTTTTTATAGAGTAAATGTGTAAACAAATAAACTGTGTGAGAGGAGGTTAAAAACAGTAACTGGAATCATCATAGGTAGTCAAGTGTTTTAGGATGAGAAAACGTCCTGAGAAAACATTGATATAGCTATAAGAAAGTGATGATAGTCTCTGAAGGAGTAATTTCAGGGAAATTATATTGTCAGAACAAAAAATACAACAGTAATAAAATGAAACATAGTATGACTATTACCATGTAAATCAAAAGCAAAAATAAGTATTGTCTGGTAAAATTCATTAAATTTAGTAAAAATCGCTCTCTCCACTAGTGAGAGTCAGCAGTCTAGATGCTCACATTAATAGAGATGCTTCTATATTATGTTCCTTGAATATTGTTTCATCACTTTCAAGGCTTGCCTAGCTTTTTAATTTTATACTGTCAAATAATTTTATATTATAATTGAATATAATGATAACCTTTCCTTTTATTACTTTATGAGCACAATATTATTTCAGGAGAATGAGTGACTTTTCTAAAGCTACACAGCTTATCTGTGGCTGAATTATGGTGGAATCTGAGCTTTTGTTTTAATCCTGTTTCCATATATTTGTTATTATTTAAAGACATCTATATGATCTTGTCTATATTTATCATTTATTAGGTTAGGTTAAAACATTTGCTATTAGGTAAGAAAAAAATATTGGCTGAATTATATGCCCAAAGTATCTTACTTGATATTATGCTACTGTAGCACTATTAGAAATTTTTTTCTCAGGTAAAGGATAGGTGTAATCAATCTTATCCATTTTCTGCTAGGTTTATGTATTCCTGTGTATGTCTGTGTGTGTGTGTGTGTATGTATGCAAGTGTGTGTGTAGAACAAGGGAATGAATTGGGAGATTGGGATTGACATATATACACCATTATTTATAAAATAGATAACTAATGAGAATCTGCTGTATAGCACAGGTAACTCTACTTAATGCTCTGTGGTGACCTAAATGGGAAGGAAATCCAAAAAAGAGGGGATATATGTATACATATAGCTGATTCACTTTGCTGTACATCAGAAATTAACACAACATTGTAAAGCAACTATACCCCAATTAAAAAAAGAAAAAAAGACACACACAAAAAAGAATTGTCCATGAATAATTGTCCATGATCTACATATGTCTTTGTAAGAAGGTAGGTCAGAAAACAAAATAGAATGCATTAGCTGTTTAGGAAATCATTTCACTTCAAATATTCAGCTTATTTGTTGACTCTTCTTATATCACAAAGACTTTACTTTGTATGCATTATTTGTCTAATAAGTGTACTTTAAAGAAGTTCCAGTAAAGCTTTGATGTTAACTGATATAAACATTGGCTTTGATGTGGAAATACTTTGTTCTGATTAAACTTAAAAAGCGCATATCTGAAGGTTGAAGAGTTAAGAAGAACATGGAAGCTGCTTTGTGGTTTATTTGCTTCAACCTGTCATGTTTGCTGCTTTGAAATATTTATGTCCTTCATTGTTCTGTCAAGTATGACATCCTTGTTAACATTTAGACATAATTTAAGACATTTCATAAACGAACTTAAATATTTATGCCTAGTGCTCATTACTTACAAAACACTTCACGTATGCATCCATGTTTCAATTATTAATGAAGAGTTTGGACAGACCTTGTTTTTACTGCTCTGTTCTTCTGAAAGTTAACTTTTTCGTATCTTTCTATATTAGTATCCTGATTTATTTATTGCTTGGTTTAAAGAAATTGTCTTTTCTTTTGATGTTAAATTTTCTTGTGTTTAAGTTTTTAGAAAAGTAGATTTAAGAAGTACAGGAAAATGATAAAATAAAATTGAATCCATTGCATCAGCATATACAAACCCATGTGCACATGTGCGGATTGTGTAAGTTTAACAAAGATATCAATTTATTTTTGAAGGGGATATGTAATTCACTATTAAACAAGGACATTTATGAGACATTTTAGCCTTTTCAGTCATATATGGTTAACAGCAATACCATTCATAAGTATAATGGGAAACAATATTCTTCACTTGTCTGGTTAGTACAGTGTAGACAGCTCTTACACACAATTACATAAGGAGAACCATCTCAATAGTTTTTTATTACTGGACATAGGAATCATTTAAATTTTGAAGTTTCTTACAACTGCATAAATTACTGCACATATTTTAATTTAATACCATTTACATTGTTGATATTTTAAAACAAATGACGGCCTTAGAATTAACCTATCCTTTACAACCTCTTATTTGGCATTGCAGTTAATTTTATATCTGGTGCATCTGTGAATTTATGTGTCTCCTATCTCTGATTGCTTAAATAAACATGACACAAATGGAAGAAAGATTAAGGGGATTTAGCTAGGCCTTTCACCCAACATATTTTCCAGTTCTTAAATTTGAAATATCTCCTTTATAAACAAAGAGAACTTTTCTTAAAAACCATGTATCTGAGGCAAATTTATTTTAGGTTAAATTTTTAATAGAATTCAACTACTTTCTAAAACGTTAACAGCTGTTTAGAAGAAACCATTGCACTGTTTAAAAGACTAGAAAGTGTGGTGTAACAATACTAAGAGGAGTAACAAATGACCAATTATACAGACAATAAGAATTCAGATGAGCAACTGTAACGTAAGTCACTGCCCTATCTGAGGTAAGATTTTTAAGGCTGCCTTGCATAAAACTCAATGAGTATTTTATTACTTTTACTGAACTGTAATCAAGACAATTGAAAATGTTCTCATTTTAAAGTTATCATTTTCTTCCTAAAGACTTATGTTGCAAAAATGTATGGAGAACATAGACATTAGCATTATGAAATAATAGAGAAGGAAACAATAGTAGAGATACTTTGATTACTTGAAAATAAAAGGGTATTTAGTTCCTTCAGTCTTTCAAAATGTATTTTTGGAGCTTCAATTAGTAGGGGAAAATAAACAAATATATTTCAGGTAGTAATCATTGTTACGAATAAGAAGCCAGAAAAGAATGAGGGTGAGAATGTTGTGATACAAAGAATGTCTAAAGAAGATTCCTCCATAAAGGGAAACTTGAGCACCGTTGACAAAAAAAAAAAAAAAAAAAAAAAAAAAAAAAAAAGCACAACCTAAAAGTTGAGAGTTATGTTTTATTTGGTAGACAAAACTGAGGTTTTAAGCCTGGGACACAGCATCTCAGATAACTCTAAGGGACTGCTCCAAAGAGGCAAGGGAGGGAGCCAGGATATGTAGGAGTTTTTGCAACAAAGACCAGGGAGTCAGGACATAAGATAACTGTTAATTAAGGAAAACCAGGCATCTCAAGTTAAGGAATTTAGCACTTTTCTATGTATGGGGAGATGCAAAATCTGGGCTTCTTGAAATCATTCCTTTCATATGTACCTCAACTGGGGCCAGTATCCTGTGCATCTCATCCTGAGTCTCCTCAGGGTGTACCATTGTGGGTGGCTACAGTGGCTGACTGCTAGATGGGGGGCATCCTGCCTCCATCCTGAGTTCCTCCAGGACTCACCATCGTGGTGGCTGTAATGTGATGGCTTGAAGGCTGCAACATCCTTTGTTTACTGATATGACAGGTTGCATTTTTAATTCACAGCACAAACTGAAGAAAACGAAGGATCAAACAATGTAAATATTTAAGGGAAGAGTTTCCTAGTCAGAGACAGTAGTGCTGGCAAAAGTCCTATGAACAATTTGATTGCATTCTAAGGATGCCAAGGAGACTTGTAACTTTAAACAAGTGAGCTAGGGAAAATTGTTAGAATATGATATTATGGAAGGAAGAAGAATGGGTGGAGGTAGGAAATGTTGGAGACTTCTGCAAAAGGTCATCAAGAGATGGAGAGAGGAATTGGAATGGAAGTGAAGAAAAATCTGGTAATTAGATTGTCTATAAAGATATGGGCTTGGATAAGATCATCTGGATTTAATAAACACAGAAATCTAAATAAAGCAATGAAACATTCCTCAAAACATTTTCTTGAAATTTCAGTGTTTGAGAGCAGAAGACTAAAAAGAAGTGACTACTAAAAAAGGAGGAAAGGTAAGAGAACATTATATCTGGGGCAGAGGTGGGTATTTTAAGAAAGAGGAAGTGGGTTTTGGAAAAGTAAGGTTTTTGTGGCATTGAAAAAGTGAGAGTGAAATCTAATTATAATGGGTTGGAAAGATAATATGAAAAAATAAAATAGGAACACAGAGAATACATAACTCTCTCAGCCTTCCTCCCCCTCTCCCGTAAATTTTGGCAAAAAATTGGGACAGTATTAGGAGTGGAATATTGGGTTGTAGGAGAAATTTCTTTTGATTGTAAAGAAATTGATACACATTTTTGTATACTGAGAGGACCATTATGTGGAAGGGAGAAAAACCATAAAACCAACAACTAATGATGCAGGAGAGAAAGGGGAAAATTGTTGGAGAAAATTCCTGGATTAACAATAGAGAAGGGGATCTGAAGCATATATGAAGCAGTTAGTTTAGATAAGGTGTTGAACATTTCTATCTTAAGAGCTGAGAAGACAGATTCTGTGTATATAGATATTTTCCCATGGTAAAACAAAGCTATGCATAAGCTGATGTGGGCAACTGTCTTGAAGAGGGTGAAAGTGAAAAAGTACAGACATGTTGTAGGATTACTGGGCAAATTTAAGGGCATCCCTGATTCGAGCGATTATGAATTTAAATTAGAACCAGATGTGGACAGTGAGAAATTTTTATGGTAGCTCTAGGAATATAGACATTGAAAGGATGGAAGTGGGGTTAGATGGAGAAATGATAGAAAATTATAAAGGAAGAATCAATGAATTGGAGTGCTTGGTGAGTTAAAATAGTTGTAACCAAGATTTATATAACAAATAGAGTTTGCTATTTGATTGTAGATTATGAGGTAATAACATTATGAGGTAAGTGAAGCTATTGGTAATGACAACTCCTAGGATATGGCCATGAAACTTTGTGACTCAGGTGAAGGGTAGAACAAAATTAAGGAAAGATAAGACTAATTAATTGAATACTGAAGCCAGTAAAAATTTGGTCAGAAGGAATGAGAGAGAGAGAGAGACTGAGCCATTTACTAGCACTTCAAGGATTGAGAAAGAGTGCCCAAAGTCTACCAAGAATTGTTAAAGATGCATAAACTCATGTTATAAGCATCAGTAAAGACACTGAGATTTTTTTTCCTCTGGCTTCTTTCAAGATTTTTCTTCACTTTTCTGCAGGTTGATTATTATATGACTTGGTCTATATTTTATGGTATTTTCTTGCTTGATGTTCTCTGAGCTTCATGAATCCGTGATCTTTTTAGAGAGTTTCAATCTCTCTATTGAAATTATTCACCTGTTCTTGAATGTTATCCACTTTTCCATTAGAGTCCTTAGCACTTTAATCATTGCTGTTTTAAATTCCCAGTTTAATAATTCCAACATATCTGCCATGTCTGAGTGTGTTTCTGATGTTTGATATGTCTCTAAAACAGTGTTTTTTTCTTTTAGTATGATTTGTAATTAAAAACAAAAAGCTGGATATGATGCACTGGGTAAAAGGAATTAGGTAAATAAGCCTTTAGTGTGAAGTTTTGTATTTATCTGGCTAGTGGTTAGGCTGTGTTTACTGTTTGTTGCAGTTGTAAATGTTAAAGGCTAAAATTTTCTCTGGTGTCCTTGTTTTTGTCTCCCTTGTTGTCTTTGGGTTTCTCTAGAGACTTCTTTTTAACATGTGAGATACACAGCTTATTGTTTAGAGATTATAGTTGTATTCCTGAGTTATTGCACAGGAGCCTTACTGACATGGTAGTGAATTGTGGGTGGAGGGTTGGTGTTCTATACGCCTATGATCAGATCTCAGTCTTTTAGTGAGCGTGTGCTCCTGTGCTGTGACCTACACAAGTGCTGTTCAGTTTTGCTTTGTTTGCTCCCCTTTAGGTGAAACAGGATGGCTAGTGAGGGCTGGAATTTGGTATTTACCTTCCCCCAGGTCAAATGGGGAGAATACTTCAGTTGGGCAGGCTCACTGAAATACTCTTCAAGTGAGGCTGAGTTAAGAAGAATAGAATGCTCTGGGTGAATTACAAAATGTTTATTTTCCACTATCCCTGTTGGAGCAGGGAATTTTTTTCTGATCTTCACCATGAGAAGCTAGTAGGGCTGCTGGATAGAAAATTCATGAAAGGCCCTTCTATGACAGCAACCCCCATCCCGATCTTATCTCTCAAATTTGTCCACACGGAGCCTTCAGAAATTTAAAAGTTTAGGTTTTCTTACCCTGGTACTCCTTCCAAGGCAGTTTTCTGCTTCTGCACTTATGTTCCAGTAAGCTGTGATGCTCTGTATCCACCTGTCTGTATCTTCAATTTGGGGGGCAGTAGTTTGCACTGTGACCTTAGTTCTCTGATAGATCAATATTTTTCTGTTTATTCAGTCTTTTTCTTTTCTCTGATGTTAAAAGAAGTGACAACTTCCAAGTTCCTCATAGGCCAGACTGGAAATCAGAAGTTCTATTCAGGATTTTAGGAAGAGCCAAATAATCAGGTTACAGAATCTGCAGTTAAAATTAAGCATTACTTCAATTTAATGTTATACAAAGTATGATAGGGAACTCTATATTTCAACTCAGCCAATATAATGCTTCCTTCTAATGAACTATACAATAGCAGAAAAAATATTAGAAGAAAGAATTAAATACAGTAGGACACATGAAGTTTTATTTAATTAAAGGAGCTTTGAGCAGAACATGTGCATATTACAAATAATTAATTTAATTATATATTTCTGTCTTGGACATATAAATTGCTGTTAACAGTATAATTGAACTCTAAAGCACAGTGTCTCAGCAAGCCTAGCAGGTTTCCTTCACAGATCACTAATCCTATCCAGCGATTCCAACAATTATACTATAAATATCAGAGGCATTCACCATCCATCAAGGGCACATTTATATTGAGAGGGCTCCTGGATCATGATATGGAATCCACATCAACATCTATGGAGAAGAATGCCAAGTACATATTTTTGGAATATCATAAACAGCATTGGGAAAATACAGGTATGTTGTAAAGGGGATAGAATCTTGAAAAACACTGTAATAAGAAGAAAAAAACTGTAAATGTAGCAAAAACACATGATGTTTTAGCAAAGCACAAATATACTGTTTAGCTCAGCTGGAATCTTCTGTGACTGCCTTAGGTAGCTACAGCACAAAAATTAAAAAATATTTTTGTAGGGATGTAGAAATGGGCAGAGTGAGAAGAGGATAGAAGTTAAGGAATAAAGATTCTGAGAGAGGGGATCATAAAAGATAACCAGACCAATTCTACAGTTTTAGCAAAGCAGACAACATGGAGATATGCAGGCATTATATGCACCATCTAGCTAGGATCTTTGAAAGGTTCGACAATCACTGTGATATAGTCAAGAGAATTCTCATTCTTCACCATTATGATCACAATTTGTTTTGCCATTCCTGTGGAAATACGTTTTTGTAAGCATGCTTCTGAGGGATACAGGTCAATAGTTTCTTTGATATACCTTTTATCTATTGAATATACAGTACAATGTGCCCTGTGTTTTTCGTATAGCTGTGTGAGTAACTTTAATTAACAAATAGACACACAAGTTGCCATAACACTGTATGCTCTGGTCATTCTTCATTTTGTTGTTCTCATTACCTATGAGTGTATTGGTTCTAATAACCATATATTTCCTTGAAAAACTAAGTCATTATTCAGTTACAGAACTAAGGTAAGCCACCTTTTTAACTTGAAACCACAAGCCTGTAATGAGAAATGAAATACCTCCTACACTAGTTCCTAAATTCCAAGACCTGGCTAGAGTCCCTGGAAGCAATAAAGGGAAAAAATTGTTGTTTTTGTAAAACAGTGACACTTGGGGGCACACAGATTATACAAATGAAAGAAAATAGTGTCAAGGAAATGGTAACATTTTGGAAGCGAGAATTTTGTTTCAGCATATGAACACTGGATTGAGGAAATTTCAGTTCACAAACGTAAATGCAAAACATTTATATACAGAATTCACAGCTGTGATTAAAATGAGCATTCAATCTCCTTTTATTGGAAACTGCGATATAGTAGGACTTAAAACTTATTACAAATTTAAGCAGACTTAGGAGAAACAAATTAGGAGGCAAAGTTGAAAGAATGTAGACTTCAAGAGAAGAAAGGACTAAATCGTTTCTATGGAATAGGCCTCAAAATTCAACACTGGGTAAATATTATAGGCAAAAGGAAATTAGGTGCCTTAAATCTCCTTAGTACTTTGGTAAGCAGAAAACAAAGTTTTACTTGAGTAATATGGATCTAGTCTATTCAACTTAAGGAGTGATAGAGTTTTCTTTTTAAAACTAACAAAACTTAATGAAAATCTAAGTCTCTTGTTCAGGCAATCTTGTAAATCCATTTTGAATATTATTCAAGAGTAAGAGGAAATCTCTTTAAAATATAGGATAACTGAATAACAATAGTATATTTGTCAATTTTGTAATCACGTTCCAAGAGTAATTTCACTGATGGACTCATTACCATATTTTTGACACTATAATCCAGATGCGGACACATTTTTATCATTTAGTTTAGAAATAAAACATATCACCTACTCATTTGTTTATTCATTGACCCATTCTGATTTGTACAACTGTAATTTTTTTCAAGCTAAACTACATAAAGAATATAAAATTTTTTTCTATCAAAAGATAACATTAATTTTATTTTAGCTGTTCTTCATATTTCAGTAGACAGTAAAGACAATGAAAATAACCAAGAGGTTCTCAGAGTACAGCTGGCTTAAGAAATGTTAATAAAATAAATAGGATGAATGTAAAATCTATACTTATGTTCCTAATTCCCAGCAATTATTTAACAAGTATCTATAATTAATTTATGTTTATATGATACCAAAAGATGAGTGCACTCTTTAGCTGAGAGCTGATCATTTTCAAAATTACTTAAATGGAGGCAGTTTTTTTTTTTTTCTAAATTGTTTTTTGGAAGTGAGGACTTTAAATCCAACCCCAAAGAAAAGACTCAATGATTTCAAAGAATCTCACAATAAATTTGCAAAGAAGGTATGCAACATCATGGTGTTGAGAAAAATATGCTCAGAAGGATTAAATTATTTGTCATGTTCATACTAGACATGGATACAGGTTTATCAGAAATCAAATACATATTATTTACATTAAGCTCCCTACAAGCACTCATAACTAATACACCTTACCAATTATGTATCTCATTGTCTCTTTCACTTGATAGATAGACGAAATAGACGATAGATAGATGGATAGATAGATATAAATATAGATCTATTGCTATAGTTTACATAAAAGTTCTTTGTAACTTTGAAGTGTTTAAAAATTAGCAGTTATTATCTGTATCATACTTATTTTTGCAATTGTATTACAAGTCCTTGTGACAATGTAGTGACTTCCTTTCTGACTTCTGCCCTACTTCACTATTCCCATTATTTTACTGGTTCCTCTCCCACTTTGATGCAAAATGACAAACGTCCAGTATGGATTACAGCCCAGCTCCCAGATCTTTAGGCCCACTATTTCATTTTCTCCATGTCTGCCTTTTCTGGGCATCAGTGATCAACCCATGCCCTAGTCAATTTTTTCCACTCCCTGGGAGACATCAAAATTTAATTTCTCCCCATTTCATTTCTTGGATAACAGCTAAGATGGAATTCAATTTCGTGATTCTGTATTAATCAAATTCAGTTAAAAACAAACAAAAAAACAGCAATCACCTCTTTATTTTTATAAATTTATTTATTTATTTTTGGCTGCCTCGAGTCTTTGTTGCTGTGTGCAGTCTTTCTCTAGTTGCAGTGAGTGTGGGCTACTCTTCGTTGTGGTGCACAGGTTTCTCATTGTGGTGGCCTCTCTTGTTTCTTTGGGTTTTTTGGGTTTTTTTAATTAAATTTAATTTATTTTTTATATAGCATGTTCTTATTAGTTATCTATTTTATACATATTAGTGTATATATGTCAACAATCTCCCAATGCAGTGGCCTCTCTTGTTGTGGAGCATGGGTTCTAGGTGCGAGGGCTTCAGTAGTTGTGGCTCGCAGGCTCTAGAGTGCAGGCTCAGTAGTTGTGGTGCATGGTCTTTGTTGTCCCGTGGCATGTGAGATTTTCCTGGACCAGGGCTTGAATCTGTGTCCCCTGCATGGGTGGGCAGATTCTTAACCACTGAGCAACCAGGGAAGTACCAGCAACCATCCTTTATGAAGAGTAGAATAGATCCACATTACCCAAACAAAAACTTTTGTTTTTCTTCCTACTCAGTCCTCATTAATGGCATGTGCTATTTGGGTGAAGCCTTAGAAGACTTTGAAATCTTATGAGTGATTTCCAGAGTGCAGCTACTGTGGAGACCAAAATACCTGGAATATTTAAAAAATGATATGTTTTAGATATAAAGCTATTAGTCAATATATCACCACCTTTTCTTGTTCCCCCTGCTATCCCCAGCCTCAAATCATTTTGAGCATTTGGGCAACTTTTTCTTTTAAGAGTTTTTATAATGTTGATCTTTATAACTATTGCTGATTATTTTTTGGTCAGTGCCTTGTTATGACTCAATATAACTCTTTCATTGGAATTGTATTCAACATAAAATACTTAGCAAAAGGTTGTATGTAGCAATATAATGCTACGTTTTAGTTAAATAGAATAAATATCATTAATTATTTATATTTATTTAAGATCATGATTGTAGACAAAATATTACATATGAACTAATTTTATCTTTCTCTTTTTTAATTTTAAAATATTAACATCATAATGTAAGTAGTATTGTGCCTGCAGGAGACATAAACCTGTAAACACATTAAAAATCACTGCCCTGTCAGATGACAGGAATCAATTCAAGGAGCTTCATCTAAATAATATTGTAAGTATTCTGCAAAATAAATTTAAAGTCACACCCAGTGACAAAAGATTTTACTAAGGTGGATTGAAATAACATTACTTCAGAGTACAGGTATTTTGCCTCCTTAGGTAAGTTTATTCCTAGATATTTTATTCTTTTGGATGTGTTGGTAATCGGGATTGTTTCCTTAATTTCTCTTTCTGATATTTCATTGTTATTGTGTAGGAATGCAAGAGGTTTCTGTGTATTAATTTTGTTTCCTTCAACTTTACCAAATTCATTGATGAGCTCTAGTAATTTTCTGGTAGCATGTTTAGGATTGTCTATGTATAGTATCATATCATCCACAAACAGTGACAGTTTTACTTCTTCTTTTACAGTTGGAATTCCTTTTATTTCTTTTTTCTTCTCTGATTACCATAGCTAGCACTACCAAAACTATATTGAATAAAAGTGGCAAGAGTGGGCATCCTTATCTTTTTCCTTATCTTAGAGGAAATTCTTTCAGTTCTTCACTGTTGAGTATGATATTAGCTGTGGGTTTGTCATATATGGCCTTTATTATGTTGAAGTAGGTTCCCTCTATGCCCACTTTCTGGAGTGTTTTTGTCATAAATCGGTGTTAAATTTTGTCAGAAGCATTTTCTGCATCTATTGAGATGATCATAAGGTTTTAATTCTTCAGTTGTTTCATGTGGTGTATCACAATGATTGATTTGCACCTGTTAAAGAATCTTTGCATGCCTGGGATAAATCCCACTTGATCACGGTGTATGATCCTTTTAATGTGTTATTAGATTCAATTTGTAGTATTTTGTTGAAGACTTTTGCATCTATGTTTACCAGTGATATTGGCCTATACTTTTCTTTTTTGTGGTATCTTTGTCTGGTTTTAATATCAGGATGATATCAGGGTAGACTGAGATTGGGAGTGTTCCTCCCTCTGCAGTTTTTTGGAAGAATTTCAGAAGGGTAGGTGTTATTTCTTCTGTATATGTTTGTTTGAGAGAATTTGCCTGTGAAGCCATCTGGTCCTGAACTTTTGTTTGATGGAAGTTTTTTAATCAGTTTCAATTTCAGTACTTGTGATTTGTTTGTCCATATTTTCTATTTTTTCGTGGTTCAGTCTTCAAAGGCTGTACCTTTCTAACAATTTTTCCATTTCTTCTAGGTTGTCCATTTTATTGGAGTATAGTTGCTTGTAGTATAAAATGCTGATGAAAGAAATCAAAGATGATACAAATAGATAAGGTGATATACCATGATCTTGGATTGGAAGAATCAGTATTGTCAAGATGACCATACTAGCCAAAGCAATCTACAGACTCAGTGCAATCTCTATCAAATTACCAATGGCATTTTTCACAGAATTAGGACAAAAAATTTTAAATATGTATGAAAACACAAATGTCTATGAGTTGCCAAAGCAATCTTGAGAAAGAAAAATGGAGCTGGAGGAATCAGACTCCTTGACTTCAGACTATACTACAAAGCAACAGTAATCAAAACACTATGGTACTGGCACCAAAACAGAAATGTAGATCAATGGAAGAGGATACAAAGTCCAGAGATAAACCCATGCACCTATGGTCAACTAATCTAAGGCAAATGGGGCAAAAATATACAATGGAGAAAAGACAGTCTCTTCAATAAGTGGTACTGGGATAACTAGACAGATACATGTAAAAGAAATGAAATTAGAACACTCTCTACACCATACACAAAAATAAACTCTAAATGAATTAAAGACCTAAATGTAAGGCTAGATACTGTAAAACTCTTACATGAAAACATTGACAGACACTCTCTTACATAGATTGCAGCAAGATCTTTCTGATCCAGCTACTAGAGTAATGAAAATAAAAACAAAAATAAATGGATGGGGTCTAGTTAAACTTAAAAGCTTAGCACAACAAAGGAAACCATAAACAAAACAAAAAGACAACCCACAGAATGGGAGAAAATATTTACAGACAAAGTGACTGATAAGGGATTAATCTCCAAAATATGCAAAGAGCTCATGTAGCTCAATATCAAATAAACAAACAAAAAACAAACAACCTAATCAAAAAATGGGTGGAAGATCTAAATAGACATTTCTCCAAAGAAAACATACAGATGGCCAAGAGGCACATGAAAAGATGCTCAATATCGCTAATTATTAGAGAAATGCAAATCAAAACTACAATGAGGTATCACCTCACACTAGTAAGAAAGGCCATCATCAAAAAATCTACAAATAATAAATGCTGGAGTGGGTGTGGAGAAAAGGAAACCTTCCCACCCTGTTTGTGGGAATCTAAATTGGTACAACCCTTATGGAGAAGAGTATGGAGATTCCTTAAAAAAACAAATATTGAGCAAACATATTATCCAACAATCCCACTTCTGGGCATTTATCTGGAGAAAACCATAATTCAAAAATGTACATGCACCCCAATGTTCATTGCAGCAGTATCTACAAGAGCCAAGACAAGAAAGCAACCAACTGCCCATCAACAGAGGAGTGATAATGAAGAAGTTGTAATATATAAAATGGAATATTACTCAGTCATAAAAAAAGAATGAAATAATGTCATTTGCAGCAACATGGATGGACCTAGAGATTGTCATGCTAAGTGAAGCAAGTCAGAGAAAGACAAATATCATGTAAAATCACTTATATGTGGAACCTAAAAAAAAAAAAAGGTACAAATGAACTTATTTCCAAAGAGAAATAGAGTCACAGATGTAGAAACAAACTTATGGTTACTGTGGGAAAATAGCAGGAGGAATAAATTGAGAGATTGGGATTGACATATATACCTTACTATACATAAAATAGAAACTCTACTCAATACTCTGTAATGACATATATGGAAAAAGAATCTAAAAAAGAGTGGATATGTGTATGTGTGTAACTGATTCACTTTGCTGTACACCTGAACCTAACACAACATTTTAAATCAACTATTCTCTAATAAAATATAAAATGAAACAACATTATTCCAAAACAAGAAAATGATCATTGTGAATGAGTAATGCCTGTTTGTGTGATTTTCTACATGAATTCAAACATAAAACAATCATGTTTTCTTTTTCTTTGTTAGAACACAAAGTGTGCATAATAAGATGATCATATCTGTGCCTATAGGTCATTGAAGGAAATATTATCTTCAGAATAAGCAACCTTCCTTAAAGCACAGCTTTTTACTGTTAAACTTTATACACTTCCAGTCATAGGGAAAATTAAGCTAAACCACACATAAACACAGAATAAAAATTTAAAACAAAATACAATTGATTAAATTGAAACACACACACACACACATAATTCCACTGATTCTCTTTTGAATGAAAAGTTCTAGAGGCAAAGTTTGATCAATTACAATTATCTTTAACTTCATTGTGTAAAATCTTTTTAAAACATAATAGCAATATCCACAAAGGAATTTTTTGCACCTCCTTTTTATTGACTCATTTGTTTTCAGGGTTTGTTATTGAATTGAGTGTGATTTAGCTGAAAATGGGCTAAACATTATTTTACAAATTTGTATATTATCCCCAGCCTGCTATCCCAAAATAACCTAGCTCTAGATCTAATTTAGGAAGCATAAAATTGAATTCTGAAAGGGTAGTCAATGATCTTGTGCCTCTGTGAATGTCCATTTATAGACTGTTCACTGAGTAAATGAGATATAGAATTTTTTTTCTAATATTTGCAATCTTGAAACAAATTCTCTGGGCCATTTTATATCAGTTAGTACTGATGCTAGTAAAACAGCAAATCTAGAAACTGTGACACTGATTTTCATTCATATTCTCAGATTTATTTTTTGAGAAAATTAATATTTATTTCTCATAACTTTAATGGCTCAGATGGTATATTTAAAATAAAGAGTAGTAAATTTTTCTTTCCACAAATATAAGAAAAAATGGGTCAATATCTCCAATGATAGAAAAAATATTGATGCTTATAGACTATGTTTTTTACAATATTAACCAAAGTTACCACGCATCTCTTTTGACCCTCTGGAGCAATTAATTCTTTCCTGAGATTATTGAGGAAATCATCAATAAATTGAATATTTTATACAGAATTCTTAATATTGAACTTTAGAGCAAAATAAGTCATTGTGACTAAAATATCACATGCATTTTTTTCATAAATCTTCAATTGTCTATGAAGTTCAATTAAGACACAAGAATTAAATATAATTTTAACCACTATTTCATCAGAGGAACAAATAAATATGTGTCTTATTAAGATAATCTGCATATTAATTGGCAGATATATTGTGATGATGTCTTAAGCCTTTAACCCCTTTATATTTACTGCTCAGTATATTCTCTTGTAACTGTTACTAATTGTTCCTCTTTCTAATTGCATGATTGAAGGTTTATACAAAATTTTAATTTCACACTTTGATTTATTATTCCTTTTCTCTTTTGTCTCTTGTTACTGTACTTTAAAAAATCCCATTATCTTTCTGTACCTTCTTCTTTCTCCTCTTTCTCTTCCTCTGTATCTGTCTCTATTTTTGTCCTGTTTTGAATCCTTGTCTGTCAGTGTATCCCCAAAGCACTACACTCAGCCTCCTGTATTTCTGTCTTGAGAAGCACCATGGTTTGTCAATTGTTGAGACTGCATCTCCTAACCAGACCTCCTCTGTTCTAATTCCAGTGCTACCACTTATTAGTTCTATGGTCTGGATATTTCCAACACACTTTCTGTGCTTCAAATTTCTTGTCTGAAAAATAACTCAGTAACAGTGCCTATTTTAGAGTGTTGTTGAAAATGATGCATTATCATACATAAAGCACCAAGAAAAATGCCTCACAGAGGCCACAAGGGATCTTACTATACCCACCATCAGGCTAGCACCTGCTGGGGACCCACAGGACCTGCTGCCAGATGCAACAGGAACTGGCCCCACCCACCAGCAGGTCAGCAGCCTCTGTAACAAGGAGGGCCAGGCAACCAGACAGGCCATGGGGCTAGCCATGACTATCAGTTTACCCACAGTACTCAGAACCACCCCCACATAAGGACCCATACATGGGGAACCCTTAGAACATAGAGCTGTGGTAACCAGAAGGAAGTGTGCCACCAGAACAGATAAGAAGTCTTCTACATAAGGCTAGTTTTCCAAGATGAGGAAAGGTAACAAACCTAAATAATACATAGAATCAAACCCAATGATTAGGCACAAGAATCAACAAATGAATATGTTCCAAATGAAGGAACAAGATAAAACCACAGGAGAAGAAATAAACGAAGTGCAGATAAGCAATCTACTTGATAAAGAGTTCAAGGTAATGATCATAAAGATGCACAACAAACTCGAAAGAAGAATGGATGAACACAGTGAGAAGATTAAGAAAGGGTTAGAACACAAAAGGAAGAAAAAAAGCAGAGCTGAAGAATACAGTAACATAGATAAACTTACACTAGACGGAATCAACAGTAGATTAGATAATACAAAGGAATGAATCAGCAAACTGGAAGACATAGTAATGGAAATTACCCAAGCTGAACAGAAAAAAATAAAAAAATAATTTTAAAAATGAAGACAGTTTAATAGATCTCTAGGGCAACCTCAAGCATACTAATATTCCTATTATAGGGGTTCCAGAAGAAGAGAGAGAGAAAGGGGCAGAAACTTATTTGAATAAATAATAGCTGAAAACTTCCTTAACCTGGGAAGAGAAACAGACATCCAGGTCCAGGAATCACAGAGAGTCCCAAATAAGATGAATCGTAAGAGAACCATACCAAGACACACTGTAGTTAAAAATGGCAAAAATTAAATTTAAAGAGAGAATCTTAAAAGAAGCAAGGGAAATGCAGCTGCTTATATATAAGGGAATTCCCATGGGACTCTCAGCTGACTTTACAGGAGCCTGAAGGGAGAGTCATAATATATTCAAAGTGATTAAAGAATAAAATCTACAAACAAAAATACTCTATAATTTTGTTATAGAGTAAGGCTATAATTCAAATTTGAAGGAGAGATCAAGAGGCTTACAAAAAAGCCAAGAGAGTTCAGCACCACTAAACCAGCTGTACAAGAAATGTTAAAGGGACTTCTCTAAGCAAAAAATATATCACAACTAGAAATATGAACATTAAAAGAAAGTCTCACTGGTAAAGGCAAACATATGGTAAAAGTAGTAGACCATTCACTATTAGGATGGTTAAAAGACAAAGTAGTAAAATTATCTATATCCACAATAAGTAGTTAAGTGATACACAAAAGAAAAAGATGCAAAATATAATGTCAAAAATATTAAATGTAGTGGGGGAAGTAGAAATTCAGGGTTGTTAGAATATGATCAATCTTAAGAGATAACCAATGTAGAATAATCATTTATAATAAAGACACACACACAAAGAAAAAAGAATCCAAGCATAACACTAAAGATAGTTTCAAATCACAAAGGAAGAGAGCAAAAGAAAAAGGAGTTAACAAAAAGAACTACAGAAAAAAATGAGAAAACAGTTAACAAAATGGCAATATGCACATAACTAGCAACAATTACCTTAAATGTAAATGAACTAAACTCTCCAAGAAAATACATATGGTTGATGAATGAATGAAAAATAAGAGCCATATATGTTGCTTACAAAAGACTTGTTTAAGACCGAGACACACACAGACTGAAAGTGAGGGGATGGAAAAATATATTCTAAGTAAATGGAAATGAAAAGAATGCTGGGGTGGAAATACTTATATCAGACAAAATAGACTATAAGCAAAGACTATAACAAAAGACAAAAGGCATTATATAATGATAAAGGGGTCAATCCAAGAAGAGGATATAACATTCATAAAACTACATGAACCTAACATAGGAGCACCTAAATATATAAAGCAATTATTTAGAGTCATAAAAAGAGATATTGAGAGTAATATAATCACATTAGGGAACTTTAACACCCCACTTACCTCAAAGGAAATATTATTCAGACAGAAAATCAATAAAAAACCATTAGCCTTAAATGGCACATTGGAATAAGTGCAGTATATATATATATATATATATATATATATATATATATATATATATATATAACTTTCTATCCAAAATGAGCAGAATACACATTCTTTTCAAGTGCACATGGAACATTCTCCAGGATAGATCACATACTAGGCCACAAAACAAGTCTCAGTAAATGTGAGAAGATTGAAATCACATCAAGCATCTTTTCCAACGACAATGGTATGAGACTAGAAATCAAATACAAGGAAAAAACTGCAAAAATCACAAATACATGGAAGCTAAATAATATGCTACCAAACAACCAATGAGTTACTGAAGAAGTCAATGAGGAAATTGAAGAAATAAAAGAAAAAAATACCTGGAGACAAGTGAAAATGGAAACACAACTGGGAAACAGCAAAAAGCATTTCTAAGAGGGAAGTTTATATCAATATAAGCCTACCTCAGGAAATAAGAAAAATCACAAATAAACGACCTAACCTAACACCTATGGTAAATAGAAAAAGAAGAAAAAACCCAAAGTTAGTAGAAGAACAAAAATCTGAGCAGAAATAAATGAAATAGAAACTAAGAAAAAAATGGAAAAGATCAATGAAACTAAAATCTGGTGATTTGAAAGATAAACAAAATTGATGAACCTTTAGACAGACTAATCAAGAGAAAATACAGAGGGCCCAAATCAATAAAATCAGAAATGAAAGAGAAGTTACAACTGACACCAGAGTAGTACAAAATATTAAATGAGATTACTATGAACAATTACATGCTAATAAAATGGACAAACCAGAAAAAAATGGATAAATTCCTAGAAATGAACAATTTACTAAGACTAATCAGGAAGAAATAGAAAGCATGAGCCAACCAATTCACAGTAATGAAATTTAATCAATAATTAAAAAAAAAAAAACTCTCAACAAACACAAGTCCAGGAACAGACAGCTTCACAGGTGAATTTTACTAAACATTTGAAGAAGTTAACACCTATCTTTCTTAAATAATTACAGAAAATTCAAGGGGAAGAAATACATCCAAATTCATCTACAAGGCCAGCATCATCCTGATACTAAAACCAGACAAAGACACCACAAAAAAGAAAATTACAGGCAAATATCACTGATGAAGATAGATGCAAAAATTCTCAACAAAATATTAGCAAACCAACTTCAATAATACATTAAAAGAATCCTACACCATGATCAAATGGGATTTATCTTAGGGATGCAAATGTGGTTCAATGTCCAGAAATCAGTCAACCGATGTGATACACCATATTAACAAACCTAAGAATAAAAATCATATGAGTATCTCAATAGAGGAAGGAAAATATTTTGAAATCATTCAACATCAATTTATGATAAAAAAAAAAAAAACTTTCAACAAAGTGGGTATAGAGGGAACATTCCTCAACATAATAAAGGCCATATATGACAAACCCACAGCTAACATCATACTTAACAGTGAAAAGTTGGAAGTAATTCCTCTAAGATCAGGAACAAGACAAGAATGCCCATGCTCACAAATTTTATTCAATATAATATTGGTAGTCCCAGTCACAATGATCAGAAAAGAAAAAGAAATAAGAGGAATTTCAACTGGAAAGGTAGAAGTAAAACTGTCACTGTTTGCAAATGATATAATACCATGTATAGAAAATTATAAAAATGCCACCAAAAAACTATTATAACTAATAAAAAAATTCAATAAATTTGTAGGATACAAAATCAATACTCAGGAATTTGTTGCATTTCCATACACTAACAATTAACTCTCAGAAAGAGAAATTAAGAAAACAATATGATTTACAATTGCATCAAAAAGAATAAAATACCTAGGAATAAATCTAATTGAGGAGAGAAAAGACCTGTACTCAAAATAATATAGAGTATTGATGAAATAAATTGAAAAGGACACAAACAAATGGAAAGATACACTATGCTCATGGACTGGAAGAATCAATATTGTTAAAAATGACCATACTACTCAAGATAATCTACAGATTCTATGTAATCCCTATCAAAATACCAATAACATTTTTCACATAGCTAGAACAAATAATTCTAAAATTTGTATGGCAACATGAAAGACCCTGAGTAGACAAAACAATCTTGAGAAAGAAGAATGGAGCTGGAAGAATCATGCTCCCTGATTTCAAACTGTACTATAAACTACAATAATCAAAACTCTATAGTGCTGGCACAGAAACAGACAGATACATCAACAGAACAGAATAGAGGGCCCAAAAATAAACCCACAAGTATAAGGTCAATTAATCTATGACAAAGGAGGCAAGAATATGCAATGGGGAAAAGACAGATTCTTCAATATATGGTGTTGGGAAAACTAGACAGCTACATGGAAAAGAATCAAACTGTACTACTTTCTCACACCAAACACAAGAATAAACTCAAAATGGTTTAAAGACTTAAATATAAGACCTGAATCCATAAAACTCCTTAGAAGAAATCATAGGCAGTACACTCTTTGATTTCAATCGTAGCTTTTGCACAGCCAATGAAACTGTCAACAAACAAAAAGGTTGCCTACTACATGGGGTAAGATATTTGCAAACAATATATCTGATAAGGGGTTAATATCCAAAATATATAAAAAACCCACACAACTCAACATTAGAAAAACATACAACCGGATTAAAAAATGAGCAGAGGAACCGAATGGACATTTTTCTATAGAAGATGTACGGATGGCCAACACACACATGAAAAGATGCTCAAAATCACTAATCATCAGGGAAATGCAAATCAAAACCACACTGAGGTATCACCTCACACCTGCTGTCAGGATAGCTATTACTGAAAAGACCACAAATAACAAGTCTTGTCAAGGATGCTGAGATAAGGGAAAACTCATGTACACTTAGTGAGAATGTAAATTGCTATACCCACTATGGAAAACAGTATGGAAAAGGTGGTGTATATATATATATATACACACACACACACTCACACACACACACACACACACACACACACACACACACATATATATATATATATATATATACACACACACACAATGGGATATTATTCAGCCCTAAAATAATGAAATCTTTCTATTAGCAACAATGCATGGACCTAGAGGGTTATGCTATAAGTCAGACAGAAAAAGACCTTATCCTATGTTTTCACTTATATTTGGAATATTTTTAAAAAATGAACAAACATAACAAAACAGAAACAGACTCATAGATAAAGAGAACAAACAAGTGGTTGCCAGAGGGGAGAGGGGTGGGGGATGAGTGAAATAGGTGCAGGAAATTATGAGGTACAGACTTCCAGTTACAAAATATATGAGTCATGGGAATAAAATGTACAACATGGGGAATATAGTCAATAATATTGTAAGAACTTCTATGGTGATAGAATCTGTCTGGATTTATCATGGTGACCATTTTGTAATGTATAGAAGTATCATATCACTATGTTTTGCACCTGAAACTAACATAGTGTTGTAGGTCAATTATACTTCAATTAAAAAAAAAGTCTGCACATATTAAGTGCTATATAGTTTTTCAATTATATTATTGTATTATTATTATTATATTATATATATGCTCTTATATCTATTATATTAGATATTACTATTATTTCTACTTTTCTTCAGTTCAGGTTATTTTAATCTTCTTTTTTGAATTCAAATCACAGGGGAATATTTGCTATTGTTGTTTCTCGGAACTTGTTACTCTTTGATTTGAAAAATACATGATTTCTAGAGTGTCCTCCATTCATAAAGAAAGGGAGTTCCATCCATTTTAGAATGACTGGTTCTGGAATATGAATAGGTTTCCTGAAGCTAAACATTTCCCTACCACTGTTGTGATAAACTAAATATTATCAGGTAGAATGTAGCATGTAGCCCAAATATTGTCCACTTCAAACAAATCAGTACTATAAGATAATTAAAATACCTAAACTTCATGGATTCTGTTTTCTCCATGTACTATGATCCACTATCTTCAAACTAGTTGTGGTGTTTTATTGTCATCTCTATGTTCTATACGTGCCCCCAAGCATTTCTTTAGTGATTATCTATGTGAGGAATTTTTAACCGGGGATTATTTTGTTCCCTCAGAGACATCTGGCAATGTTTGTAGACATTTTGGTTGTTGAATTTGGGAAGTGAGAAGGGTGCTACACTCATCTAACAGATGCTGGCCAGAAATTCTGCTCACCATTTTACAATGCACAGGATAGTCTCCCACAGCAAAGGATTTTCCATTTTAAAATATCAATAGTGCTTCGGGTGACAAACCATTATGTACATTATTCTTTACCCTCCTGTCTGCCGTCTTCAAATCCACTCCTACAGAGGCCTTTTGTGAGAATGCTATCCTGACCATGCTGCTCTTCTCCACTGCTTCCCAGACTGTACAACCTTCAAGGTAAAACAAATGGCATTACATTCCCACAGTTCTCTTCTTTACCAGAGTTCCACCACATTTAAATTTGAAATGAGGTGATTACCTCTCTATCTGAAAGGTCTTAGACATTGCCCTTAAGAACAAACACCATGATCACCTATCACCTTCATGAAAACTTACAACTTCTACAACCCTGAAAACTGCATTCCCTTCTTGAGTATATAGAAATCAACACATATTGGCCATGTACAAATCAACTCATGTACAATGATGCAAGGGGACTGCCAAATCATTAAACTTCTGACTCAACAATGTTTTGACAAAGTTGAGACAGTGTCCAGTATACATCACTAAATTACTTTTCAGCAGTTCACATGCCTTTTGTTTGAGGTAAAATCGTGATGCAGATGTCAAGTAAAATCTTATTCAAATTCTTGCACTATACTTATCAATTTAATAATGTTGAGAGAAACTTACTTGACATCACCAATATCCACTCAGTGTCCTCATTCACAACATATGATAATAATAGTTAACTTCAACTATTTGGGATGTTACAATGATTAAACCTCTTGTGATGATTAAATTAAATAACACACTAAAGCAGTTAGCACTGTATTTACACATAAAAAATTTGAATAGTACTTATTTTCATATTAAAAATATTTCTAGTTAAGAAAATAGACTCTGCTATTGGTGTTTTCTCTGTTACGCATAGCTGCTTACAGCATATAAATATGTTACCTCCCTCCCTCAAATCACTGCTCATTTATATATTTCAATATCCTAATGAACTGCTCAAGTCTACTTGTGGCCACCATCATCTCCAGCTTATTGAATACTGCTCTGATTATTAAAATTAGCTTTTAGTTCACATTTCTATCCAACTCAATGCCTTCTCCTCATTATCCCTTGAGTATTCATGCAGGTGATCCATCTAAAACCCTGACATTTCACTTTCCTGGCTTCCTCATTACCAATGACCTTTTTCTTTACTCCCTCATAGCCATCTATTTCTATGACCATAATGAAACTTATTTTCACCAAAATTTTGCCATCTCTGGAATCTCTAACATTTTCCTTTCTTACCAAAACTTACTGCTCTGAAACTGCATCTGTTCAAGGAACTGTGTGCAACAATTATTTAACTGTATCATGTGTATCCATTGAGTCTACAAGTTTCTAACCACTTTCAGCCTCTTCCTACTTTCTATTCTTTCTCGACAATCTAATAACCTATTATTCATTATTGCAATTACTTTGTTAAAATATATAAATAACTCTCTTCTTCTAACATATTCACCTGGCTACACTATACCCCTGGTTTAACTTAACTGTTTGGTGCCTGGACACATACAATTGAACATTGTTGAAAAACGCTCTCAATGTCACAACTGGCTGTACTTGTAATAGATTCAAACCTCAAATATCCCTTCAGTCCTGCTCAGGAAACATAACCCTTTTCTCTATAATGCTTACTTTCCCACTTGACAAAATGACAGCTTCAACCTTTTCCTCTCTTTTCAAAATTGCCATTTCTTCCTTTTATAAAGTTTAGTAGATTAACTGTTGCTCATGCCTTTTTAATAAAATAGAAACTATCAGGTATGTACTCTCTTAAATTGTGATTGCCAAATCTCCAAACATACCTGCAACTGCATATATCTTATCCTCTACCCTCCTGTAACATCCTCCTGTGAATTCCCTGTCTTCTTACTAAAAAGCAGTTCCTCAGGTAAAACCTGGACCTCAAAGATTTTACTCCTTCAGTTACCACCTCTCTTTGATACTCTACCTATGTAATTTATTGATCCTGTAACATCTTTAATCCTTAAAAATAACCCTACTGACCTCTCATTCTCTTCTGGCTTTTAACTAATTTCTCTGATAATATTTGTAGTCACAGTTTTGAAAAGACGTCTGTGAGCATATCCAGTTCCTCATTTCTAATTTATTGTTTGAGTGGTAATAGTGTACTTTCTACTCCACACTGCTACAGTAATTCTTATTTATTTGAGCACCAATCATTCCCATATTGTCAAGTTCAATGCAACTTTCATGCACTTACCTTCTTTAACCTCTGATATAACTGTTGAAGTGGTGCCATTCATTTTTCTGAAGATACCCTCTATTCTTGACTTCAGTTACACCACACTTTGGCTTTTCCACCTACATTTCAAAGCTCTCCTTCTCAAAGTCCTTCACTTATTCTTCCTCCTTTATCAAAACTTATCCTTGTTCTCTCTCTTTCCCTTCTATTTATCAGGTATCATTTCCATGTCATTCAAATATTTTAAATTAAATACAATATGCTGGTGACCCACAACCCTCTCCTCTAAGTACCTAACTTTTTAACTTTTTAATGATATCTTTATCAGAGACAATCCAAACCCAGTAAATTCCAAATAGAATGCTCTTCCTAAATATTTTTTTTCTGGAAACACTGAATGGAATCTCCATGCTTCCTCTTGCTTAGGAAATAACCCTCATTATTAACTGTGATCTCTCCCTTATCTTCCAATTCTACATCCATTATTTCTTAAAAGGGGATGGCTATTTCTTCATTTTCCTTCTCCTTTCTCATCACATGAGTTCTTTTATTATCTTCTGTTTACCTTGCATCTTCAGCTTACTGTATTAGCTCTGCTTAGTCAGTTTTCACAAAATAGAAGGAATCATTTTATTAAATAAACTAAACAATATTATTCTTAGGTATCTGACTCTTCAAAAATGTCCGGTAAATAACAAATAAAATGCAAACTATTTTACTGTATACAAAAAGTTCTACACAGTAAAGCCTGACTATTTCCTTTGCCTTTTCTTTCTCTTCTCCTACCTACTAAGATTTGGTCCGTTAAACTCCACTTAATTTTCCTATGTGGCATGCTCTTTTCTACCTCTAGTTCTTTATACATACTGTTTTATCTACTTGAGATAACTTTTCCCTCACATCTCACATCATTCGTTTATTTTGTCTTCTAACCTTTGGTTTCAATTTCTTCTCTACAGAAAACCTTTTTCTGACCACCGCATCCAAATAATCCCCTCCTAGCTACATTTTCCAATCTCTGCACTGTTTCCTTCTCAGCATCAGGGTATGGTATCATTTACACATTTATTCCTGTGCTTACTTATTTACTTTTGTATATATTTCTTGCATTAGATTATAAATTCCATGACTTATTAATCAGGTATATTTTGGTTATCCAAATCTTAGTAATGTGTCTGATATACTACCTACAGTAAAAATAAATTGTTTAGCTAGGCGTTTTCTCAGGGTAACTTGAGATGCTGTCTCCTGGGCTTGAAGGCCTCAGTATATCTGCTGAATAAAACATGTCTCAACTTTTAGGTTGTGTATATATATTTTTAGTCTACAGTTATGACTACCAATGAGGGAGCTGGAGCAGACTTTTCTCCTTTGCCTGAACTCTACAAGGATCCAGAGGCTTGGTACCAGCAGAGGCCTCTTGTGCCCATCTACCTCCTCGCAGATTCCAAATGAATTATGGGTGAATTCTGGTTCTCCAACCTTCCATTATTGATTGATGATTCTAAGTTTTATTCGGTGGTGTTAAACCTCACTCTGGAGGAGTGGGTTATCCTTGAAATTTGGTTTCAAGAAGAATTACCTAGGTTATCCTCAGTGTAACAGACACTGGGAAGATTTTGCTCAGTTTAGACACTGAGTGTTTTAGCTTCAGTTTAAAGACTGGGAAGACTTTGCTCAGTTAAACACTGAGTAAGGTTGGACTGAGTAATTAGGGGGAAGACTGGCCTGTCATTTTCCCTTGAATTGGCTACCTTAATAGAGTTTGTTGAAATAAAACTGAAATCTTATGAGAGCTTCTGAACTCTGAAGAAGGGACTCTCTCCTCACAAGCTGGCAATGGTTTTCTCAGTTGACTGAGAAACTTGCAGGAGTGGTGGAGCAAGACCTCAGGCCATGCAGCTGTCCATATAGTGAAACCTACTCATTTTAATTAACAATCTGCTCAACTGGGGAAGCAAATAAGAACTGGCCATTCTGAGATCTGAGCACCCGTGACAGTCTTATACTTCACTGGGAGAACCAAAGACATGTAAAAGGGGCCTTAAACAATTATGGGGCAAAAAACCTAGAGAAGGTAAGCTCTCAAGCAGCACATTGCTCACCACATGATCGATCATCACTAGCAATTTTTATTTTGACAAACCAACCTCAGAATGGAAAATAAAGCTTTCAAAACAAAAAAGAAAAATGATGGATTGCCAGCCTCCAACTAATACTCCAGCCAGGTTTATGTACATGCAAAATTACACTTACAAGCACTTACTTAAATGGGAATTAAAGAAAATCTCGCCCTAAAAATAAGGGGGCTCTTTTATTGTGTAAACAATTAAGTTAAATCAAGTTTAAAAACTGGCCTGATAAAAATATTTTTTCAGAATTCTGACTTTAAACAAAGGCCTTCTAGGGGAAACATGCATTTCTCTTTCTATGTGTTTGAGATGTAAATGTTCTACCTGATCTTCTTAGGGCCTTCTTGTGTGTGTGTGTGTGTGTGTGTGTGTGTGTATGTATGTATGTGTTTTAAAAAAACTTGACCTCTGCTATACTATTTTTGAGAGTAAACTCTCTGGATCTTATTTACATGACATCCTCCCCCATTGTCTTGTTGAAAAGCTCTTGTATCTTATTGGTTTGAATCACCATTAACAAATATCATTAATGGCCAAATGATGGATTCTTTAAATTGGAAAAACTAAATTGGTAAATTTCTAGAGTGTTCTCTTTATAAACAGCTGTTTTATTTTTTGTTTTTATAAGTAAAAAACAAAAAATCAAATTAAAAATGGAAAAAATAAATATATCTCATGGCTAACCTACTAACTTCTTTAGTTTAAAAAAAAAAAAGAAAAACCGGTTTGAGAAGATTTATTTGTGGTCTTTGCTTCCCTTCAATGGGTCTTACAGATACTAATAAAAACATTAGAATAATTAATGTTAACAGAAAAAAAAACTGTAAAGATAGTCTAGATATTTTTTCCAATGAGGTAGAAATTTTAAAAAGGACTCATCTCAAATAAATAAAGAAATCTTTAGATGGTTATTTAAAATGGGATAAAAAAAATGAACATTTATGTGCTTAAAACACAAGGTTTTGATATCACACTATGTAAAGTTAAATAGGCCAAAAGGGACCCCCTATTGGCCCTCATTATTAAAAGCCAAATGAGTCCAATCTATTTATCCCAGTTTAATATATATATACACATATATATGTATATATATATGTATGTATGTATATATATATATATATATATATATATATATATATATATATAAACTTTAAAAATTGACTTAAAAATGCACAACGTGAGAGTTTTCAGTTAAGTTTTATTTGGGGCAAATAAGGACTATAGCCAGGGAGACAGCATCTCAGATAACTCTGAGAAACTGTTCCAAAGGGGTGGGGGGAAAATTCAGTATATATGTGATTTTGGTGAAGGAGTACATGCAATCAACCACATATTTTTTTGCAAAATGTTTCTGCTAGTCTTGTGAAGTTTACTGCTAGTCAGGAGGAGCCTACATCACTATGAAGAATTTTAGTGCTTTTATAGATATGAGGAGATACAAGAGTGGGCTCATAAAATCATCTCCTGGAAATATATAACTATCTGATCTGTTCTACAAGTTTTCCCCAGAGCACAGAGTGCTTCATTTCTGCTCTTCACCCTGAACTTCTTTCAGGGCGTGTGGACAGTCAGTGGCTGCAGCAGCACATGATTTAATCCTTGTAGATGGCAGTGCCAATGGCAAATGCCAATTTGTAGTTGACAGGGCCCCCACGTGGCCATAAATTCAACCATGATTTGGGAGGCATTTCATCCCATGGTGTTAAGAAGCCTCATTCCTTGGTCTGATGAAGATTTTGCTAATAAGCCATTCAATGTGCTATCACTGGACTAGGTCTTATTAACAATAGTCAAAGTTCTGTGGAGTACTTGTCTTACTAGTCTGTTATGGTCCAGTAAAAAAAATTTCCTCTTATTGCATCTTCCCATATCTAGAGTTACACTTTTTATCACGTACAGAACTATATATTTGATTAACTGCTTCAAGGCACCTGGTCATCATTATTTTTGCTGGAGGCTCAGTCACACATTTGGTAATACAAGGAATCTTGTAAAACAGACCAAATACAAATAATATAGCTAATAACATTAATGGAATTATAAGTAAATACTTAAGCCAAAAGCTCCCCATGCCAAAGCAGTTTTTGAAGAGGTCGTCAAGACTAGGGAGTGGGTCAATTAAGGCAGAAATCTGATGGTTCATATGGTTCATTAAACGTGTTATATTGGAGGATTTATCAGGTATGAAAACACAGCATTCAGTTTGAATTATGGCACAAGTGACTCCCTGAGATGCTGTAAGTATGTCAAGGGCCATGTGGTTTTGTAGTACTGCTTTTCCCATCATAGAGACCTCAAAATTCAGTAAGCTAATAGCCTGGTGTTAACCACATAAACCCACCCCATAAATGTGGGATGTTTCCTTCTAATAAATGGGAAGTTACAGTTTTTGATTGAGACTTAGCTTGTTGTTCTGATTGAGCTTGAATGACGGCAAAAGAAAATTCTTATCTATGGCCAGGGTCAAAGCAGGTATTATTAATTGGCTAGGTGAGAGGATCCCACTTAGTAATATCAAGAGTAGCCTGAACACGACTGAATTTTCTTTCTTCTAAAATAAATTTCCTAAGGGCTATCCAATCAGAGCCTTGGAGGTGAGAAATCCACCAAGGTAACCCAGAAGTACTAGACACAGGTAATTGGCCACAAACTCAACAATTGGATTGATTTTTTAAATTAGCATAGGCTAATGTTCATGATAGGAAAACATTTGATTCACATGCAAAGGTCCAAGAAGTCAGCGAAACACTGTAAATGATCATACGAGTCAGGTCCAGGATCTTAGGCTAGCTGTCTACTTCTGATGTTGTCTTTTTCTCTTCCTAGTGTGTGTAGTTTCTCCTCTGTTTGAGCATTGTTTTAAGGTGATTTTGAGGTCAGTCATCCACTCTATAGGCCAGTCCAGTGTAGGGGTCCTTTTTAAGTGGGAAATATGAATCCACGAGTCAGTTCCCTTTTGTTTTGCTGCACATGAACTAGTTAAGAGTACCTGGTGAGGGCCTTTCCATCTGGGTTGTAGTGAGTCTTTTAAATTATGTCTTTTCCAGTATGCATAATCCCCTAGTTGCAGGTCATGGTGCGCCTGATCTTCATCCAACGATAGATTACTGAGATAAGCTTCAGAAACAAACTTAGAGTGTTTTTTTAATGATTCAATTAAACTTTACATTAATATGACGTAACTGCAAGGAACTATCCAGGAAGTGAGTCTTAGTAAATACAGACCTCCATTAGCAAAACTGGGATTTAACATTCACTGAAACATAATCTTTTTCTCTCTAAAATTATACTCGTTTCTACCAAATATAACCAAATTAAGAATAATTTGTTTGCAAAATAAGTCTGGTCTCAATAAACTTGGCCTGATGATTTATATAATTATAGTTGATCATATAGACTTTTTGCTTTGCAGAAACTTTTGTAAGGAGTCTCAGACTGAACTTTTAAAAGACCTCTCAGGGCTAAGAAAGTCACACCAGGGGCTTATCACAGGTTTTGCCTAACAGATGTAGGTGAATTCCTCCCTTTTCAAGGTTCCCAAAATACTTTGAGATTTCTGTACCTGTTAGTGAGGTAGACTTCCTAATTTGTCTGATAAAGCTGTTCAGAACCTAAGAGTTTCCAATCTCTGGAGAGAGCAAATAGAAAAGATAAATGTTTCAATTCTGCTTACAAAGGTATAACTTGCCAAATTACAGTAAGTCATCATACAATATGGTTTCTTTATACCTGGAAAACACAGACTTAAACCAGTAATTTTTCAGATAGAAACCATAAAAATTGTAACCATATTCACCAGTTCACTCAGTCCTATGTAGCTAATCCTTTTTCTTAGCAGTTTTATGAAGCCATCAGGTTTCCCATTAGAATTCTTTAATTTCTTACCCAGTTCAGCATTATGGCCTGAAAGTCAGAAACTTGTATTTAACCAAAAGTCCTTTCTATAAATCTTCTTGAAGAGGAAGCGTTTTTGCAAAGACATCAGAATAAAACCGTAACTGTCTATAATGACAAAAGACTTAAGAAGTCATGTTTAAAATCTGATAACAATGCAATTGACAAGAAAGTTGGTTACTGCTGTATCATACAACACGTTAAGATAATGGCTAGAATTATGACAAATAACATTTTACCAGGATATGTCAGAATTTTAGGAACTCCATATAATTTATAGAATATCTATATTAGTAAAATTTACCATACAATATAACCTAAGAAGATTGATTACTCATTTGACAAAAGTTCCCATGTGATTTAACATAACACACAAACATAATTAGTTTAATATCTCTTTTTAGAGGTTTCAGGGGTCCTTTGAAGCATCCCAAAGTTAGCCAGATGTCAAAAGGACTTCATGAGATTTTGATTTAGGAATTTTTGTCAAAAATATCAAAAGGGTTTAGAACATTCAGTCAGATAGGATCATAGGTCACTGTGAAACAATAGTTATTCACTTAGCCAAAGTAACAATAAAAGATCTCAAAGGCAAATACAGATCAGATCACTTAAAAGGTAAAGAAACTTAAAATCTGTTATCAAAGGCAGTTCTGCATCTTAAGAAAACTTGTCCTCTTAACAGAGAGAAAAGCCAAATTCAAGTTTTGCACCAGCTTACTTTTAAAATTCATTTACTCAATTAAATTTATTTTAAACTTAGTCAATCCTAACCAAGCACAAAACTCTTTTCTCAGGGTCCACTTTCTACAAACCTTTCATCACTTTCTGTATCCATCACTTTATTTTTGTATCCAGAAACAGCAAGCTCTAAGTCAGACCTACTTCCTTTTCCCTTAAAAAATGCAATTCCATTCCTCATACCTTCTTTACTGAAAACACACATGTTACTTTCCTTAAGCAACAATGCACTGTTCTTCATATCAGCACTCTGTAGATTAGTAAGCATAAGTCCAAATAACAATTTCTTGAAAAATGTGCTTTCTTACTGAAAATATCTCAGTGTGGCACCAAACATATTTATTAATAGTTCTAAACCATTTTTTTCTCTGTAAAAGGAAGCCATGTTCAGTAATTAATGTTTCAGTATCTTGTTTTATTTGGAAATGACCTAGTTATTCAATAATCTTGCATCACTTAATTTACCACAACACAATTTCAAGTTACCAAATCTGAAGAGACTATTTTAGACAGACATTCCTTAAACATAATTATTCTGAATAGAGTTTATCTAAAAGCTCTTATCGCATTTACTTTTTCTTTCCTTAAAAGTTTCTTCACTTCAAGTTACTTTCCTTGCTGACGCATTTGGTACAGATATAACACGATTTTATTTAACTTATATTAAACCTATATGAAATAAAAGTATTATACTTAAAGTTGATGACTCTAAAGATGTCTATATTAATTAGAACAACAAACATTAATACAAGGTATTAATTTAATATTTAATATTTCCCAGTTCACATAAACCTGAAATTAATTCTGGCCAGTTACCTTCTGTAATTTTTTTGAGAATTTATGTAAGTGCTTAATTTCCTTTAGTCCAACTAAGTAGAGCTCACTTATACATTAATTTTGATAATACCCTCCAAAGGTAAGAATGAAGAAAATGTACACATAAACACATAAACATATAGACAGAAACAATGAGAGATCTCATAGCTTCATTTTCTAAACTTAGTCATGAATCATATATCACAATATAAAACTCACTAGTTGTAGATATCAGTTGGAATAAGTTAAATTTAAAAAGAATTTTTTCTGTCCTTTTTTTTTTCCCCCATCAGTCTCAGGAATTAGTGATGATCTAGATAACATAAGTGATCCTGAGAGCTCTGATCTCAAGGCACAGGGAGAGAAAATCAGTTTCTCTTAGTAGGACTTGTTCCCTCAGGGTCAGAATTCTGAAGAGATTTTTTTTTTTTTTTCTTTTCCCTTCAAGCTAGCTTTCTCTACCAGTTGGGAATTAAATGGGGGTTGGTTAACCTTCAACTGGCCTTGTGTACTTAATTGGTGCAATTGAAGGTTCATAATTTTTGTAGATATCCCCTTTTCTTTTTTTTTTTATGGTTTTGAAAATTTGGTCAGCCTGTGTAACAAGGGTGTTTGTACGTAACGCAGATCAACCTAGATTGTGTCTTTTGACTAGAGTAGTCAAATCCTCATCTAAGCCTTCTAAAAAGGTGGAATTAAGCAAAGGATCATTTTGGTGGTTAGAGAATGATTCAGGTATCAAGCCAAAATACTGCTTAAAAGTTTTTTCAAACCTTCATAATAGTCCAGAATTGATTCATCTGAATCTTTGCTTGCACTGTTGACCTCTGTCCAGTCTACGGTTTTTTGGAAAAAGTTCTGGGATAAGTTTGAGTAATTTCTGAGCTAATTCCTTGCATTCAGAGTGAGCCTGTGGTTCAAAATCCATTAAGGGATGTTACTATCCTGCTTTCTTTATCCATTCCCTTGCTTTACTTTCAGAAACTAACGGCTTTATTAATTGATATAGATCTGAAAACCTAGGCTCACAGGTCAGGATGGTTAACTCAACTTCCTTAGCAAATCCCAATGGGTTCTGACTTGGACTGGGAAATTCCTTAGCCAAGGCTCTAAGTTCTGCTCGGGTCCAGAGTGTGTACATAAGCACTGAGGACAGTTCATCTCTCCCTGTAATAGCTTTCTCCTTAAAGGGAGCTATAATCACTTCTGATTTTTTTTTTTTTTTTTTTCCTTTACTGGAGAAGAGGGAGCAGCAGGAGGTGGAAGAGTTGTAAGGGAAAAAAAATATAGCATCTGGGCCAAGCAATTCAGATAGAAGAGGATATGTGGGAGGAGCAGAGGGAGAAACAGAGTCAGTGTTAGCAGCCTTTTTTAGTTCTGATATAGTTTCAAGGAATTTCTTGTTAGTTTTGCAGAGTTTATCTTTCCCCTTTTAGAAGCTTCTAGATACCAAAGTAAGCATTCTATTCAGTCTGATCTTATGCCTGGCTTTTTCTAATAATGCATGCAAAAATAACAATTTTGGAATATCAAAAGAACCCCAGTTTTGGTCATTTTAGGTGAGATCTCCTTTAATATAATTCCCCCAATTAAATAGGTACTTGCAAGTATGAGTTTTGTATGTACATAAACCTGGCTGAGGTGTTAGTCAGAGGCTGGCTTTCTGATACTCCTAGTTTCTGTGCTTGAGAGGCTCTATTTCCCATTTTAAAGTTGAATTTGTCAGGGATAAAATTTACTAGTGAGATTGTGTCGTGGGCCAGTGTGCTGCTTGTGAACTTAACTCCTCTAGGCATCACACTAGAGTCATTTCAGCCCTCTAACGTGTCTCGGTTTCTCCCTTTGGTGGTCGAAGGCCACCACGGGTGCTCGGTTCACTGAATTACCAATTCTTATTCTCAACCCCTGGACAAGCAAGTGTTTTAATTAATGAGTGGGTTTCCCCATGGGACTACGGCACAGTATGAGGACTCTGCCTCTACCACTCCCGTAAATTTCTCAGTCCCCTGAGGAAGCCATAACTGACCAGGTGGAGTCTTTTCTGTTTTCTTCAGAACAAAGCTCTCAGGTAATATCTTCACTTTTATCCTGACAAGTTCTATTAAGGTAGCTGAAATGAGGAAAAGAATCAGATCAGCCTCTTAACTAACCACTCAGTGCAGACCACTCAGTCTCCTACAACTGAACAAACGCTGGAATCTTTCAACCAGCACCTCCCACCAGTATCTTTCACCTGGGTGGGTATTCCCAGTATCTTTCAGCTGAGCACCCTCCTAGTGTCTTTCAACTGGGTGGGTATTCCTTGGTATCTTTCAACTGGTGGGGCAGGTACCTGCTACATACTGCCAAATAAAACTCAGGATCATCAACCAACACTGGAGATACAAGAACCAGGAGAGACTTATCCCTATTTGTCTGGACTCTCCAAGGTGGTGGACGGGCAAAAGGGGCCTCTGCTGGTATCACGGCTACAGTTCCTCATATAGTCCAGGCGAAGGAGAGAAGTCCACTCTGGGTCCCTTATTTGCAGTCGCCATAACTGTCGACTTTAAAAAAATGCACAATGTGAGAGTTGTGAGTTAAGTTTTATTTGGGGCAAAATGAGGAATATAGCCCAGGAGACAGCATCTCAGATAGCTCTGAGAAACTGCTTTAAAGAGGTGGGGAGTAGACAATGTCAGTATATATGTGATTTTGGTGAAAGGGGAGTTTATGCAATCAAGCACATACTTTTTGCAGAAGGTTTCTGCTAGTCTTGTGAAGGTTACTGCTAGTCATGAGGAGCATACATCACTATGGCGAATTTTAGTGCTTTTATAGATATGAGGAGATACAAGGATTGGGCTCATAAAATCAGCTCCTGAAAATATCTAACTATCTGAAGATCTGTTATGCCAGTTTTTCCCAGAGCACAGAGTGCTTCATTTCTGCTCTCCACCCTGAATTCCTTTCAGGGTGTGTTGAAAGTCAGCGGCTGCAGCAGCACATGATTTAATCCTTGTAGAAGTAGATGGCAAGTGCCAATGACAAGTGCCAATTTGTAGTTGACTATATATATATATATATATATATATATATATATACATATATATACATATATATGTATTTGAAATAATTTTTTTATACTGAGATAATAGACCAGCAATTATTTAGCTAGGCCAACAGCAACAGTTAGGCCAAAGGGCTTGAGTTCCTTGGTTCAACCCCACTCTGGAGATCCCAGAGTCTTTTTTTATAAAAATAGGTAAAATAGACAGGGAATAAAAAAAATTAAAAAAAAAAAGACAAAAACTTCTAGAACTCTTCCTGTAAGATCAAAACTTGTTGACTGGATCCTAATAAAGCTAAAGTTAGAGATATAAAAGTTGACGGAATTGAGATGAAAGTGTATAAAATTGATACATTTAAATGGGCTTTATATAAGATGTTTACATCTCTTTTGTTTAATTACATTGTGGGATAGGCATGTTTCACTGGGAAATGCTTTCCCTGCAAGGTATAAGACACAGCATATAGATCTGCCCCTGAGGAAATATTAAAAATACTAAAGGAAACCAGTAGGGGTACCTGAGCCATTCAGAAAAGTAAAAACTGGGAACTAACATTCAAGGGCTAATAAAAATAAAAGTAGTGATTTTTCTCTGGGTTTAACTTATAAACTCAGAAAAAATGTCTTTGCTGAATGCCTTATACAAGCTTTAGAAGGCACGATAAACTAAACTCTAAAGTTCTAGAATATAGAGCTCGTAAATTTCAGTTTAGTTAGCAATCTCACTGATATAGTATATAGTTGGGCCAATCAATCTTTAGTATCCTTTAGGTGACAGACCCTTCTTTGGGGAACTAAGAGCAACTTTCTCTTACAAACCTCTGCAAACCAGAAATGTAAATACAGCCCCCAATGACTGCGTCTAATTAGCTCAATCAGGCAGAACCTGAAACCAAGGAAACAAAACCAACAAAGTGGCAGTTTAAAAATTCAAACTGCTGGGAATGCTCCCTCAGCCAAACTTTACAAATAGTAAGGCCTTATTCATCTGAACAAGCAACTTTAATGTATTCCAATTGTTCTTTGTAAACTAGTAAGTTTATATTGTAATACCTGATTCATAACTAAGCTTTTTTTTTTAAGTGAAACCGTGAGATCTCTAGTTTTGCCTGATTATATGTCTGTGTACACGTTATGTATATATGAGATAGCTCTACCTCTGGAAAGTATTATCAAAATTGAATTTATAAAGAGCTCAATTTAATTTAAAAGTAAGTGCTTACAAATTAAATATAAAAGAAACTGGCCAAAATGACTTTCAGGTTCACATGAACTGGAAAATATTCAATATTACATAGATACCTTGTATTAAAGTTAGTTTGTTTATCTAATTAATATAGACATGTCTTTAGAATCATCAACATTATGTATAATACTGTATTGTACCTAGGTTTAATAGAAGTCAAACAAGACCTTACTATATCTGTTGCAAGGAAAACATGAGACTTAAAGTATATGTAAATGAGATAAGAGCTTTTGGGTAAACTCTTTAAAAATAATTATATTTTAGAAGTGTCTACTTAAAATGATCTCTCCAGATATTTGGTAACAAAATTCTAGAGTTGTGCTAACTTAAGTGATGGAAGTTTGTTGAATAGCTGGATCATTCCCATTAAAATAAGATACTGAGACATCAGTTACTAAACAGAGAAACTAAAGGTATTTAGGAATATTAATGAATATGTTCGGTGCCACCCTGAGATGTTCTCTATAAGAAAACAAAATTTTTTTGAAATTATCACTGTTTTTTATGTTCACCACTCTATAGAATGCTAATGCAAAAGACAGTTCGTAATTGCTTACTTCTTAGCTTTCACTAGAAATTAAGGTTTTTAAGAATTGAGGACTCTAATTTAAACGTGTAATTAAAGCTAATAGGAATAAAAAGAAAGCATTTCAGTATACAGTAGGAAAGTTAAATGTGTGTTTTCAGTAAAAACAGGTATCAGGAATGGAATTACATTTTACTGAGGGAAAAGAAAAAAACTATGTCTTAGAGCTGGTTGTTTTTCGATGGAAAAATAAGGGATGAACTAAAATGGATATAGAAAATGATGAAAGATGTGGAAAGGAATCCTGACGGCAGGGGCAGGAGAGAAAAAAGAAAAGTTTTATGTATGATCAGGATTAACTAAATTTACATTGAAGTTAATTTAAAAAATGAATTTTCTTGTTAAGCAAGCTAGTAAAGGACTGGAATTTGAACAAAGTTTCTTAGAGTGCTCCTTTTTGATAATAGATTGTGTGAGTTTCTGTGCTCTTAAAGGATCTGTATTTTAAAAAAAAAATTATTTTTGTCTTTGGTTAAATGAATAAGTATTGTTTCATAGAGACCTATAATCCTGTTGTATTTTAAAACATTTTGATCTCAAACATCAAAATTTAGCTAAAGTTCATTTAACCTCCAGCTGACTCTGGGAAGATTCTAAGGAACCCTGAGACATCTCAGAGAGGAATATTAAACTATTTAATTTATTTGTTATGTTAAATTACTTGAAAAACATTTTCAAGTGATTGGAGATGAACCTCAGTTTGTAATGCATGGATAAATGTCATTAATATATATATGCCAAAATTTATATGGAATTCTTAACATCTGATATGGCCTGATATAATTTATCTAGTTATTATTCTAAAATGTCCTGTCACAGAAATATCCAAGTTTCTTGTTAATTACATGGTACTGAAATCTTTAGTCATGCTCTTTTAAGTTTTCTCCTTTATAGACAATCATTATTTTACACTGATGCTTTTACAAAATGAAGATGTTCAAGAAGACTCATGAAAGGCCTTTTTTTTTTTTTTTTTTTTTTAACAAATATAGGTTCCTGATAGCCTTTAGATAATACCACTGAACTGGGTAACAAATGACAAAACTCTAGTGGAAAACCTGATGGCTTCATCCAGATGAACAGGAATTACATGGGACTGAATAAACTGATAAATATGGTTTATAACTTTATGGCTTTTGGGGAAATATGCTAGTTTAACCTTTGTTTTCCAGAAAAAGCTTTCTTATTATGCTATGACCTACAACAAGTTGATAAAGTATACATTTGTAAACAAAGATGAAACATTTATCTTTCTCTCTCTACCTAATCCTGCTAGAGTTGGCTTCTCCAGCTGCTCTCCTATGGACTTGGTGGTTTATTGCAACCGGATTACAAGTACTTATCTTAATCATTGTTTTGATTTGTTCTTTGTTTACAAATTGTTTATAATTTGTGTCTCCCTGCTACATTATGACATTGTCAATGTCACTAGCTGCATTACTTATATCCTGTTTATTTTATAAGATTGTTGTCTCTTTCGGCACCCAATGTGTAACCAGAACTCTAACAAAATTGATGATGGCTAAACATCATGTGGAACTAGATCACATTTATGACTTTTATAGAATAATTGTAATAGTGTGATTATAGGTATGGAAAGAAGCAAAAGGGAAAAACATTTCCTGGATCATAATAGATTAGTAAGACAGAAGATCCAGAGAAGCTTTAATTATAAACAGGGCCTAATCCAGAAATTAGCACCTGGAGTGGCATATCAATAAGAATTTTCACCTGATCTGGGATGAGCCTCCCAGCACTGTGGGGCAAAAATTAGTCCTGAGGGAGCCCTGAGGGAACTTCAGGACATGAAAACATAGGATACTGGCCCCAGATACCTGAGGTGCATATCAAAGGAATGATTTCAGTGAGCCCAGATACTTGCATCTTCCCATATACAGAAAAGGTCTAACTTCCTTAACTTGAGGTATCTAGTTTTCATTTATTAACAGTAATCTTTTATTCCTACTACCTGTCCTTTGTTGCTAAACTCCTATATATCTTAGCTCCCCCTTCACCTCCTTGGAGCAGTTTTCTCAGAGTTACTTGAGATGCTGCCTCTCAAGCTTGAAGTCCTCAGTATGTCCACTGAATAAAACATAACTTAAAAAAAAAGTTATATTTTAATACAGAAATTAACTATTTTCCAATGTTTTACAGATTGAAGTATCTACTCGTCTTCTTAAATATCCTCTTATGAAATATTAGATACACCTAGTAAAAGCTCATGAAAAAATCAGCAAGAAACAATACCAAATTAAGTATTGTTGCACTTTAAAACTCATTTTTATTACCTGACCACCTCAGAAGATAACACTTTGAAAACTTGTTACACTGTCACTCTTATCATTATTCTCTTACATCAGGCAAATAGGAATATTTTCCCATCACTCTTTTGCTTTTATTCATTGCCTTTTGCATATCATCTCTTTCTGGAGATTTCTGCATATTAATACACACCCTTGATTCTTCAGAAATACAGAGAAATCTAGTTAGCTCTCATATGAAAAATTTTCAAAAATGTCAGTATATAACAATCTCACAACTAATAATATTACATTTTATAGATTTAAAAACTATAACAAGAGATTAACTGATTTAATCCAGATAGTCAGATTGGTAATTGTTTATGTAGCATAAATGTGTCTGGACTATTTTAGCTATTTTTTTAAAAGTATTTGATAGTTTGGTTTTAGGATTTAGAAGTGTTAATTTACTCCAGATCATGACATACATTAATCTGAACACATATTCAATCAGAATATAAACAAGTCAGAGATTGTCTTTGAAAAACCATATTACCACACTAAAGAATTCATAGTATAGTTGCTCACTTTTATACCTGGTGAAAACTCTCTAGCTATGGAATACTATAGAGAACCCTTGGCATGTAAGAAAATATTTTCACTGGTTTGCAGATTTTGTTGAGTTTAACATAAAGGTATTGATGGATGGACAATTTGGATTTCAAGGAAACTACCATCAATTAAGAGTCAGTTACTTCAACTGCTTTTCATTAGATCAAATCCCTTTCTTCTCTTAAACTCTATATATACTATAAAAGGAATAAAAGTAAAATTCAGACAAATTATTGAGACCTGATATTTTGTTTTCTTATATCATTTGTGTCTCTACACGTCTCTTCTTCCCTAGAGCCACTGGCACAGCACGAGACACCATCTTTTCTCAGAACGCTAAATAATAGTAGGCAAAAATGAATAAGGGCACTGCCTGCCAGATTTCCAGGTAATTTCATTCCCTATACTTACCTGTGACTTTTAGTGTAACCATCTATAAAGTATGAATAATACTGGCAACTAATTATTTGGGGTATTTACAGACTTAAATGAAAACTACTCAGAAGAATCCCTATAACAAAGTAGACACTCCTGTATTATTGTTATTAATAATTTTTCTAACTGGTCTTTTAGTTTCCAGTCTTGTTCATTTCCAATGCATTCTTCTCATTTTATACTCTTTTCAATTCTAATCAAGATTCTTTCACATATATGTAAACATCTTGCTTCCAGGATGTATTTTTTTCCTCTCAGAATGTGATATACACAATTTTGATGAGACCAATTAAGAAGCTAGAGATGCAGAAATATCTTATTCTCTCTGATTATAGGTCAACATCATGGCCTGGTAAATGAGTACTGAGACTGTATCCCTATGGCGTGGCTGATGTTGGGCACACTGATCTTGGTCTTTGTTTCTGAAAGCTGCTCAAGATGATAGGTATTTTTTTTTTCTCAAAATGCTCCATTTATTGCTCTATTCAATAACCACAAGCAAATTATAAACAGACACCAAATGTGTCTGTCTGTCATGCAATTAATAATTAAAGGCAGCATTAAAAAACATGGCCACAATCACCCTGATACCAAAACCAGAAAAAGATACCACAAAACAAGAAAATTACAGGCCAATATCACTGATGAACATAACCCTCACAAAAATCCTCAAGAAAATACTAGTCAACCAAATCAAAAAATATTTTAAAACAATCAAACACCATGATCAAGTGGGATATATTCCAGGGATGCAAGGATTTTTCAATATCCATGAATCAGTCAACATGATACACCACATCAACAAACTGAAGAATAAAAGTCATATGATCATCTCAATAGATGCAGAAAAGGTTTTGACAAAATTCAACACTCATTTATGATAAAAAAAAAAAAAAAGCTCTCCAGAAAGTGGGCCTAGAGAGAACATACCTCAACATAATATAGGCCATATATAACATACCTACAGCTATCATCATACTTACTGAGGAAAAGCTGAAATCATTTCCTCTAAGATCAGGGACAAGACAAAGAGGTCCACAATTTTCATTTTTATTCAGCATAGTTTTGGAAGTCCTAGACACTGCAATCAGAGAAGAAAAAATGAAAGGAATCCAAATTGGAAAAGAAGAAGTAAAACTGTCACTGTTTGCAGGTGACATGATACTATATACATAGACAATCCTAAACATGCTACCAGAAAACTACTAGAGCTCATCAATGAATTTGGTAAAGTAGCAGGATATAAAATTAATATGCAGAAATCTCTTGCGTTCCTATACATTAAAACAAAAGATCAAAAAGAAAAATTAAAGAAAAAACTCAGTACCATTGCATCAAAAAGAATAAAATACATATGAATAAACCTACATAAGGAGGCAAAATACCTGTACACTGAAAAGTATAAGATAATGATGAAAGAAATGGAAAATGAAACATACAGTTGGAAAGATACCATAGTCTTGGATAGGAAGAATCAATATTGTCAAAATGACTATACTACACAAGGCAATCTACAGATTCAATGCAATCTCTATTGAATTACCAATGCGTTTTCACAGAAATAGAACCAAAAAAATTTAAGTTTGTATGAAGACACAAAAGACCCCAAATAGCCAAAGTAATCTTGACAAAGATAAACAGACTGCAGGAATCAGGCTCTCTGACTTCAGATTATACTACAAAGCTACAGTCATCAAAACAGTGTGGTACTTGTACAAAAACAGAAATATAGATCAATGGAACTGGATAGAAAGCCCAGAAATAAACCCATGCACCTATGATTGATTAATCTATGACAAAGGAGGCAAGACTATACAATGGAGAAAAGACAGTCTCTTCAATTAGTAGTGCTGGGAAAACTGGACAGTTACATATAAAAAATGAATTTAGAACATTATTTAATACCATACACAAAAATAAACTCAAAATGGATTAAAGACCTAAATGTAAGTTTGGATACTATAAAACTCTAAAGGAAAACTTAGGCAGAACACTCTTTGACATAATTTACAGCACTATCTTTTTGATCCATCTCCTAGAGTAATGGAAATAAAATCAAAAATAAACAAATAGGACGTAATTAAACTCAAAAGCTTTTGCACGGCAAAGGAAACCATAAACAAAATGAAAAGACAACCCACAGAATGGGAGCAAATATTTGCAAATGGTGTAACTGACATGGGATTAATCTCCAAAATTTACAAACAGCACATGTAACTCAACATCAAAAACAAACAAACAAACAACTGAATCAAAAATAGACAGAAGACCTAAATAGACATTTCTCCAAAGGTATACAGATGACAAAAAGGCTCATAAAAAGATGCTCAACATCACTAATTATTAGAGAAATACAAATCAAAACTACAATGAGATAGCACCTCACACCAGTCAGAATGACCAACATCAAAAATACACAAAGAGTAAATGCTGGAGAGGATGTGGAGAAAAATGGAACCCTCCTACACTGTTGGTGGGAATGTAAATTGGTACAGCCACTATTGAAAACAGTGTGGAAGTTCCTTAATAAACTAAAAATAGAGCTACCATATGATCCAGCAATCCCACTCTTGGGCATATATCCTGAGAAAACCATGGTTAGAAATGTTCATTGCAGCACTGTTTACAATAGCCAAGACATGGAAGCAACATAAATGTCCATCGACAGATGAATGGATAAAGAAGATGTGGTACCTATATACAGTGGAATATTACTCAGCCATTTAAAAGAATGAAATAATGCCATTTACAGCAACATGGATGGACCTGGAGATTATCATACTAAGTGAAGTAAGTCAGACAGAGAAACATAAATATCATATGATATCACTTATATGTGGAATCTAAGAAAAGGGTACAAATGATCTTATCTACAAAACAGAAATATTTACAGATGTAAAAAACAAACTTATGGTTACCAGGGAGTAAGTGGGGAAGGGATAAATTAGGAGATTGAGATTGACATACCCACTACTATACATGAAATAAATAGATAACTATAAAGACCTACTGTATAGCACAGGGAACTCAGTACTCTGTAATGGCCTATATGGGAAAAGAATCTTAAAAAGAGTGGATGTATATATATGCATAGCTGATTCACTTTGCTGTATACCTGAAACTAATATAATGTTGTAAATCAACCATATTCCAATAAAAATTAAAAAAAAACTGTTCATTGTTCACAGGTGGGGTGATTTTGGAGCACTTCTCTCTGTCTTCCATGAATTACTGAAAATGCTCACAGTTTGTATCTACCAGGATCTTGGAGGAAGTGATCTAATACAAACATTGATGATCACAACTTTTAAAAATAAATTAATAAATAAATATTAAAAAGCAAAAAAAAAAATTAAAAATAAAAATTAAAAAAAAAACAAAAAAAAGCTGATTCCATATTTTATTTATTTGTTACATCAGCATGCCACTTCCAGATACTAAAAGCTGTATTAGTTTTCTGTTGACACTCAATAACATTACCACGATCCTGAAAAAACAAAACAAAACACATAGTTCCAAGATAACACATTTTGCTAAAGAGATGCATGCATGTTGACAGGCCTTCAACATGAGCATAGACACAAGAACACACACAAAGCTACGTTCAGCAAGCTCTAAGGCTGAAGGATCTTTGCCTTAGCCCTGGGTGCTATAAGCTTCCTTTCCTTAACATGTGATATGGAAAAACAATGAATATAGTGGGGAGAAAAGGAAGATGTGTGAATTTTAAGGTTTTTAAAAATCCATTTTTCTGGAGTAAAGATAGATATTGAGTCAGATGAAAATATTAGAGACTGAACTTTTACCCGTTTTCTCATCATTCAGATAGCCACTGAAATCCACATAAAATACAACTTATAATTGTGCTATAGGTGTGTTGCTGTTTTTAAATTGAGAATTAGAACTCAGTCAGAAAACATGGTAACTCTCACTCTCTGGTTAGTAGTTAGCCTCATATGAGAGATTACTACAACTGAATCTTAAAGTAACAGTTAAATTATAATCTACTTATTCTTTACTAATCATAAACTCTTTTATTCTTTACACTAAGGAACTCTTTTCATGTGTGTAATTGGTCCATGACATCAATCTATTATTGTGTTTTTATTATAAATTATGTATGTAACATTACATTGTATTTACTATGTTTATTTTTATGATTATCCCCTTGTCACTTATATTAGTATCTATGTACAATTAACAATTGTGACATAAAGTTTTATTTTAAGGTAAACATTTAAGTTAAAGAAATCAAAATTAAAGGAAATATTTTGAAAATGATAGAGTATATAAATTTAGATGTAGCAATAGTCATGAAATTGTACTGGAATGATTGGTGCTTGGGAATCTACCTGTATATAAGGCACCGTGTTTGAATGTGTTGTGAGGGAGACATTTATACAAATAGCATACTGAAAAGTCATGGTGAGGAACTCTAGTGTTGGATGAGCACATAGCAGTTATTTAAACCTGGCCTTGGATAGCATAAGGGAGGCAGCTTGGTAAGCTGTCATGCAATATTTTCCAAGATAATTTGGACCAAAATTGCTCCAAGAATTATTAGTAGGTGATAATTAAGTGAAAAGAGGAAGAGAGACAAGTGTAGAGAGAGTGTTGACAGCTTGCTTTCAGGTCACAAAATTAGACGTGCACCCTTTCAACTCAGGCTCCTTGCACAAGTTATTCCCCAAGCTTGAGATACATGTTCCTCTAAAATTCTTTGCTGTACACTTGAAACTATTATAATACTATAAGTAAACTATACTTCAATAAAAATAAATTAATGTTTATCTATAATTAACTTCCTAAATCTTATAATTTCAGCTCAAGTGTCCCTGTATCAGAGAAAACTTACTTGACTCACCAGAGTAGATAAAGCTTTCCTATGTTTTCCTTATCTCCCTGTACTTTTCCTTCAGAGCATTTATTGTATCACAGTTTGTAATTATAGATTGCTCTGGTTGTTTAATATGTGTCATTGGCTACAGATGGTAAACTGCATGACAGCAGATACATAATTCTTATTTCTTTATTTCTTTTTTTGGCTAACAATTTATCCCCAGAAGTCCTGAAGATATATATATAGAGAGAGAGTGCTGAATAAATATCAACTGAATGAATGAATGAATAAAGGAATGAGTTAAATATTCTAGGCAGAGAAAACAGTGTAACATTGGAGAAGTGCATGTGTTTCATGATGGTTTTGTACTATCTCTGGGGATTTGCAAACCCACTGTATTGTAATTCTCTGTTTGTCCTCTCCCTTTGTTATTGTGAACCTGTGAATAGGAACTTTGTCTCATTCTTTATACCTTCAATACTCAGTATCTATATTAGTTAGAGTCAGACAAGAAACAGAAATCTAACCAATTATTTCAACAGGGAGAAGTTAATATAAAAACCATTAACTGGGCATTAGAGAATTGAAAAGGCTTCTATGATGAGAAGGAGGTTTCATGGAGTTAATAATTGCATAATAATAACCTTTATGTCTGAGGAAACAAAGGGAAGTCTATGGTATCTTAAAACTGAGAAGAGGCCCAAGGGAGCTGGAACTCAGACCTCAGTGGATGGGGAGGCAGCCAACTATCCCGGGGAGGTGCAGTAAGGCTGGTTCTGACGTGTGCAACCTGAAAACTGAAATTAACTGCTCTTACTTGATTCAACTATCATTGCCAAGATAAGAACAAATTATAGGAGTGACTGATAGGAATAGAAAATAATAAGAAGTTCATTCTTTTTCATTCATCCTTCCTTTCTACACTAAAATCCCATATTGGCAGAGTCTAAGAGAGATCTAGCTGACAAAATAGAAAAGTGGTTTGTAGAGTCCCATCACTAGCAAATCTGGAACATAAAAGGGTTGACTGAAGGTGAGTGCAAATAGGTAATTATCTAGCACAACATCCATAATTATTTTAACAAAAAAACAACCTATGATTTTTCTTAACAAGAGATAATTTTCTTTTTGTACAAACAAAATTATTCTTCCACTCTTCCTAAAATTATGCAAGTCCCCGCTGTCAGTATCCATAACTGGGAGACAGTCACAATATGCATCTGTAAGCTTTGCTAATTTCTTCTCACATTCATTCACAGTCTCATCTGAACACTTTGTACCTATGGAAAAAAAAATGTAAAATAATCACTAACAAAGACCTTTATATAAAATAATTAGGGAAAGACAAAAAGAAAAAATAAAAATATAGTTTAGGTAAAAATATTGAGGTAGATATAGACACGGATATAACAACCAAAGGAAAATATGCTACACATGGCTGGTATAGTTCTCACTCCTGTAACTGGTCATGAATCCGTAGCTGATCTGCCACTACATTTTTCATGTTTCCTTTGCTCTTAGATAAGAACTCAGTAGGTCTAATTCTTTACCTGTGAAATGACAAAAATCTTCCCTCCTGAAGAGACTTAATCCTTAATGATTCTTCCTTTGTTTGTTTGCTGTAACTTTGTATTAACTTTTACTATTGGACATTAAAGTACTAAGAGGCACCCTGTAGAGATTCCAGAAGTAATCCTCTCAGACCCCCTTCTGAGGAACAACAGTTCTATTTTCCCTTGAAATCTTAATCACTCTGCCAATAGAGTAACACTCTTCTTTGTCTGCTGGTTCAAGATCATAAAACAACAACAAACAAAAACAAAAATCTAAAAGCTGAGTGTCAGATTCAACTCCCAATTTATTGGAACAATATTGTTTCCTCTCTAAAAATATTCTTCTTGGGAACCAAAATCTTCATATCAGTAGATCTCAAACCTGTGGGAATTAAATGGAGGGGAAAATGAGGTGAGATAATAAGGGTAATCATGAGAGAAACCACTCTCATTTTTCCTACTGTATTCTCAGACCACTATATCCTGCACCATATCTTGGTCGCTGATGCATGAAATATACTGCGTTCTGTAGGATAGAACCCCGTCCTTCCTGGATGTTAACTCTCAACTGGCATACATTGGTTGATTCTGCCAAAGGCACATACTTATTCCACCAGGCCAGTTACTTATAGCTAATGAGGTCTGTGGTAAAACCAATGAATTCTACGTGCATGAACCCACTGTTCTACTTCTTATGCTATGAAATCTGTTCCTTTTTCAAAAGTAATTGTGTACAGAATATCAGTTGATAAGTTTATAGATGGTAGTCCTAGAAGTGTTATGGGCCAAAAATGCAATTCTATATTCCCAACATATTTCTGTTCCTTTGAGAACAAATGACTTTCTTTATGATATACAATGTAATCAATGTACCACCAGGAAATAGTTCCACATAAAAAACAAAGTTTTTCTCTGTTATTAATAGGTTAGATATAGCCCGGTAAAGGGAAGTTCTGTACTTACATTACTAACATTATGATATTTTTTATTGAGTCTGTTGTGTAAGTACAGGATGGCTAAAGAAAGAAACTGAATTTTATCCACAGTATATGTCATCTTGTCCACTTGATTACTGAAAACCTCCTCTGCAGATAATGACCTTTGGGGAGTATACACATGGAACACAAGTATCTTCACAACCTCTAGTTGTTCTTAAAGCCCCATCCTGATATTTCTTCCTCAGACCTCCTTGCTACCAATCTTCAAATTTTGTTCTTTTCAGGTTCTTTAACATTCATCCAGACTGTGAACAGCTGCTCAAATCTATGTCATTCTTTACTTATAGCAATTTCTCGTCTGGATTAAGGAGAAAAGCAAATATACGGGTTGAATTTCTACCCACTCAAAAGATTTATCTCTCCTACTGTCCTGCAGGACCACTTCTGTATTGGGATTTATCTCTTCACCTATTCAGTCACAGTTGGAAGCAGTATAGCATGTAGACTATCTATAAATTTGAACATGCTTTTACTTCCTCAGTCAACTGGCCATTATACACTATTCATAAGACCATAAGTCTGAATTAGGAAAAATAGACAACGTCACAAGAATTGATATTGATGTAGTATGAGCCACCAGCTCTTGCAACCTCTATCCATCTTTCTTAAATTTCCTGAGCTTAATTTCTTATCTACTATTTTCACTATAGTTTTTAGGGTGCATCAAGGAAGAGCTTAGAAAGCCTGGGGTGGAGCTAAGTATAAATAGATAATAGCTGACAAAAAGAGATATTATTTGTTTGTTAGAATCTATAAATCTGACTGAAACAGATAAATTATTGAAGTTTCAATATACCCAGATTTCAGAGAAAGTAAGAAAACTTTTACAAAAAAATCAGCAAAGCTCACCAGTTAGACATTTGGAATGTCATCATAAATAGCAGAAAATCAATGAGAAATAGTGCCCTTCATTTGAGCTTTTAGTTTCATAGCATTTTTTTAAAATCCTGCTCTTTACTATTTTTATTTTACTTCCAATCAATGTTTACATTGATTGTATTTTGCTTTACAAAATCTCTTTCCTTTCAACTCCTGTAAGTATAAAATATAAAGTAACTTTTTATATGTTCAATGAGATATTTCATTGGATAAAGACAAAAACATTAACTACAACAATTAAAATACAGGACAAATAGAAATGAGCTGAATTAAATTGTAAGGGTATTAATCAACCATAGGTATGATTTAATAAGTAAATATATAGAAAATTGCAGAATTAAAACAAAGATTTTAAATATTTCCTAAATTACACATTCATCATTTTCTTCATGTTTATCCATTTATCTTTCACATGTGCTTTATTTTCCTGCAGGGGTCTATAATTTTGTACCATAATTTGTATTTCCCGTTAATCATTTATTCCTTTATTGATTAAGCAGCATTAAGAAGTCATAAACCATTCATTGATCTTTGCAATATGACTATTCCAAGTGATAGAAATCCAACTTGGACTAACCTAAGCAAAAATAGAGGGTGTATTTGTTTGTGTGACTAAGTTTTGAGAATGACAGAATTGATACTGGTCTCAGACGGAACCGGAACTAGGTACAAAAGTCACAACAGTTCTCTCTTCTCTGCTTTTCCTGTGCATGAAGACTTCTTTCTGTCCTATTAGAGGTAGAATTTTCTCCTTCTTGCTGAGAATATGACCTCTGGTAAGTTGACTCTCAGCTTCAGTACCCTACAGAAAATAGCCTCTTCCTCAATCTCCTGATCTAAGAATCTCAGGAAGAATTCTGCTTGATCTAGCCAATTGTCCAGAAATCACACAGGCCAGAGATAGTAAGTATTATGACTGCCCACCCTTAGACCAATTACTTTGCCTAAGGGGTAAGGGCATATAAACTAAGTTAACTTAAATTTGGACCACAATGAAGAGGAGGTAGTGAGAAGAATGTAGGGAGATGAGTAAGCATCCAAATGAATAAGAAGAATGGAGTAACCCCAGCCTTGTCTTTTAGTGAGATAAGTCATAGTTAAATGGAATGGACTCAAAGTTATGTGCTTCATCTATCTGCTAAAATTAGTTTATTGACAATAATAGCTTAAAAGATATGGAAAATTTAACTTATGGGTATCCCTAGAAGGTAATTGTTTATGATTTTTAACATGCCTTCCAGGGACCTTTATATATATGATGTGTTCCTGCATCCTGCTTTTTCTCTTTTTCTCACCTGTATAAATGTTAATATTTAGAACTGAGGAGAAGTAATGAGAGTGAGCTGATTTTCCAAACTCATCTGAATAACAAAGCAGAGATTATTAATAAAATGTGGGTGTCAATTCTACCCCATTCTAAATTTATTCTTTACTTTTAAACATTCAGAGATAAGCTAAGGAATGACAAATTCCTCTGAAGCTTGAATAACATTAGGTTTTATGACATAAAGATTGCAAAATAAGAGAAAACATATAGCTGAATCTAAATAGTTTTTTTCTTTTATTCTCATTATTTTTTACTGATATATACATCCTTCTCATTGTTACTGCTGTTACAATATTATTTAAAGAATAGAACCCAAATGTCTGTTGTTTGAATAGTTTCTACTGTATAATAACAGGACTACAGGTCTTCTTTAAATTCTTCATTATTTTCTTGTCCCCAAAGCAATGCTTTTCATGTGTTCAAGAGTTATTTCTTCAGTTGCATTCACCAAGGCTATTACTTTTTCCTCGTTCTTATCTGTTCACACCAGAGTGACTTGGGAAAATTTTGTTTTCATTATTACCTTTCAAGATAATGCTGATGTTCAAGCAAATAATGCTTACCAGACATTTCTAAAGGTGCTAAATCACCATATATCTGAGCAGCACTTTGGTCCCATTGAGATATGAGGAGAGAACTTCTTCTCCAGGGCTATGACACTTTGTCATATTTCTTCTCTAAGCTTGTGCCAGAGTATACCATGTATCTCTTAAATAGTTGGATCAACTTGTTGCACTCATCACTGTAACTATAAGGATGTAAGCCATATCATTACTTTAACTCTGCCTTCTCTTCACAGCTACTTTATAATATAAAGCTTTTACACTAATGTTTCCTGTACTCAAAGAGAACCTGGGGATAGTAGGGGATGTTGCTTATACAAGAAAAATATGGGCCATAGTTCAATAGCTAAAAAACATCTTGTAACAGGAAAGTAATTCTCATTTAACTGCACCACAGGAAACCCAAATATAATTTCTCAGCCTTCTACATTTGTATTCAATTACTTTTACATTCACCATAAATTTTTTTTTTGGAATGCCTGTGTTACTTCCATTTCTAAAAATATTCATTTATTCATTTATGATTATGTGCAATTCACAACTTCAAAAAACAAGAACAAAGGGAAGAGTTTACAATACCGGGCAACAACAACAAAAAACAGAGTAATCACACAGCAATCAACTAAAAACCAGTAACACTATTGTACTGCTCTATTTCCTACATAAATACTATATAAATCAGGGTTGTGTAGATTTAATACACTGCAACTAGAATAAGCTTCATTATGGTAGTGATCAGGAAGGGGTACCGTTTGTATGTTCCCTCTACTTCAGGAAACAGCCATGTTATGACAATTTTCTGTTGAGACCAACTCAATCCAGATGTTGTTAACCACACTTCCGATTCAACACTTGGTGAAATAGTGGAATGTAGAGGATATAAATGAAGAAAAACAATGGAATTATAGCCTACTTGACAAAAGGTGTTGCCAAATTGAAGACTAGGTCAACCCTGCTAACTTTATAGAGCCAACCTCAATGAATTTTAAATGCAATTAAATTTTGTTTTATTTTATAGTCCCTATGTCCTAACCAAACTTAGTGTATAAAGTATACCGTGTTACCCTTTTTTCTTTTTCTTTTACATACATAACCTGTTGCAACATTTTTTTTTTTTCAGAGCTAATTTTATGCCATATATTTTTTCATTGGACTGGTCAATATTTTACTAACCTCAAAGAAATATTAATTTTAGTGTAAAACTACTCAAGAAAAGAGCTTTTGCAATAACAACAAAAATAAATTTATCTATTTATCATCTATTGACTTAATTTGTATATTTATATAGGGAGGCTTACTTTCTTCATTAGTTCTGTAAAATTTTGAAGCCTATGTAAGTTTATTCTACTGTTTTCTGTCTCCTTTGGTTGTTAGTGTTCCTCTGCTATATATTGGTGAATGTATAGGTGTGGCTGGAAGAGGAATTAATCTTTAAATTGCTCTAGTTAGAAGCAGAGAAGAACATTTTAAATATGTCACTTCACAGCTTTTTTGATTTTCTCAAGGACATTTCTATGTATTTATTCATTTATTTATTTTAATAAATATATTTATTTTATTTTATTTATTTTTGGTTGTGTTGGGTCTTTGTTGTTGCACACAGGCTTTCTCTAGTTGCAGCAAGTGGGGGCTACTCTTCATTGTGGTGTGCATGCTTCTCATTGTGGTGGCTTCTCTTGTTGCGGAGCATGGGCTCTAGGCAAGCGGGCTTCAGTAGTTGTGGCACGTGGACTCAGTAGTTGTGGCTCGCAGGCTTTAGAGCACAGGCTCAGTAGTTGTGGTGCACGGGCTTAGTTGCTCCACAGAATGTGGGATCATCCAGGACCAGGGATCAAACCTGTGTCTCCTGCATTGGCAGGTGGATTCTTAACCACTGCACCACAAGGGAAGTCCCATCAGGGACATTTCTATTTAAACAAGACATTTAATTGGTAATACAACTTTACTGAAGTTTTAAAGTAACAGAGATATTTTGACTTTATAGTAACAAAAATCCGTAAATATATAATACTTGATATCCATGTTTCTAAAAGTCTTTTTAGCCTCCTGCCTCTTAGACCTTATCACATGGGCTATATATTTGGATCTCTGATAATTCTTCTATGTTGCTTTATTTTCCAAACCCACCCTTCTCAGACTGTTTTGGGGAAACAATACCGTTCTTTAAGGCAATTTCATTCTTCATTTTGTACTAGGCTTAGGACCCACTTTTGCAAACCAAAGGATTCATTAACATGTAAACTAAACAAAGCCTTCTATTCTGATTCATTACAGGCTAAGAATTTTAATAAGCTCTGGTGATTCAGTATTTTGTTGTTGTATCCCTAGCAATATTTGTAAGTGGAAGTAAGCATTATAGAAATTTAGTTCCTATTAATAACGATTACACTGATACCATTGTAACCTTCATCCTAAAAGACTGTGTCCTCTAAAATCATTTAAAACATTTAATTAATAGTATCTGCTTCCTGCATTACTACATGATAACCATGAAAGAATTGTTTCCAAAAACTGTATAAGGTGTTGAATTGCTATTACTACTCCAATAACCATTTATTGTTAATACTTTTTTCTAAGGAATTTCTTATATAAAATCACTTCTTTGGCAAAATTAAAACTGTTCAGAATCATTTATTATCAAATTCGTAATGTTATATTTTGATAATTTCAGTAAGATTTTTTCCTGAGAGAAACATAAATCTTAAGGGAAAAATCTTTATTTCTCCATATTATTTTTAAATTCAAATATTGGATTTAAAAAGTTATTTCTAATAGAGAATGCAATTTAAAAATGCGTATGCTATAACAGAAAGAAGTAGATTAAGGGTAGAGTGAATCAAGACATTTTGATAGTTTTCAAATGAGAACAATCTGTTTGATTTGATATACTCTCAAAGAAATCTATTTTATTACTAATCTATGAAATACTATTCCATGAAAATAGAAAGCTTTGTTGTATTATATCTTGTATAGTGAACTTACTCCAAAGTTCCTTTGTTTTATATACTAGAGGCATATTCTAAGTAAATTTAAAAAGTGGGAATATTTTGTTTTGATTTATTGAAGAAGTCACTGAGGTCATATGAGTAGAAAAAGAATAATTGGGACCATGCCACTGCATAATGTGTGAAAAGTATTAAGAGTATGTTCTCCCTATGATTTCATGTTACACAATGAAGATGGCAGTTAGTGCTGTAGCAGCAATAGAATAATATAATATATGTTTCCCTGGTGTTCTGAGTTTATGAGCTTCACTGATCAGGCAAAAGTGACTTGGTTTGGGGAAGAATAAGATTCAAGAGTTTAAATATTATTTCAACTTATGAAAAATCACATGTTTGGGAATTTACGTTTTACTTTTCTGCATGACAGGATTAAAATAAATGGATTATTAAAATAAATGAAACAGTAAAGATTATAATATATATATTCAAACATTTGCAATCCCTTTCAAATGAAAAAGGAGATAATGGACTTACTATTCTAAAATTTAGTGCATTGGTAAGAAATATACTATTCTATATTTTATATTTTAAATTAGTTCTTTTGTTTGCTTCTTACTTCAAGTCTCCGGTAATAATATATTCAAATTGAGCTGGTGACATGCTTTTCAAAGTCTTTGATTTGATCATTTCATATTACTATAAAATAATAATAATATTGATAATTATGGTTAATAGCTAATACTAACATTGTATTTACCATATACCAAGCAGTATTCTAGGAATGCTATATGTATTAATTTATGGAATCCTCATAGAAACCTAGGAGATAGAATTATTCAACCCCATTTAACTAAAGTTGAAGCTGAGATACCAAGAATTAAAATAATTTTCCCAAGTTCCCATGCCTAGTTGGTGGTAGGATCAGGCTTGAACCTAGGTCGCTTAGTGTTCAGAATCTGAGTAATTAACTACTCTCTATATGGCTTCCCATTAAATAATTTTTTTTTTCGGAGTAAAATTGCTTACAATGTTGTGTTAGTTTCTGCTGGACAAGGAAGTGAACCAGCTCTATGTATACCTATATCCCCTCCCTCTTGAGCCTCCCTCCCACCCTCCCCAACCCACACTTCTAGGTCGTCACAAAGCACCGAGCTGATCTTCTTGTGCTATACAGCAACTTCTCACTAGCTATCTATTTTAATGCATAATTTTGGATTTAGTGTTATATACCTAATAGCTATTACAGGATTGGCCAGCTAGTTGGTTATAAAATATGTCATGTACATTTATAGCTTGAGTTATTTCAAATTAAAAATGAGTAATATGTACAAACTATTCAGAAAATGTATATGATGTTTTATGTTTTATTCAATGAAGAACTAAAATAATTTTCAAAATAGCAATTTTACATTTTAAAAATGAAAGAAATTAAACTGAAACTCTACACACTCTTCTCCTAAATGACTGCCTTTAATTAAATCTTTCTGACTTTCATATTAAAATAATGAAAAACCTTAATGTTGTTAACTAAATACAGTTTTTAAGGGGGTATTCCCATTGCCCACAGGGGGAAATTACATCTTCAGACAAGAATTTGCTGTCTGTGAGATATCATCACATAAGCACTAAATACCCATTACAAAATTTCTATGTTATATTGGTTATATGGGCCCTTCACATTTGAGAACTCTAATAGTTTTACATTTATAAATATATTTCATAATACAACAGAAAAGGAAATTTAATTATATACATGTTTCTTTTGTGATTCATTATATTTAATGAATTTTAAAATGTGTGTTTCTCAAAGCAAAAAAAAATAGTTAATGGGAAAGTAAAAATGTTGATGGAGGTAAAATAAGGTAGCTTATGTTTAAAGAGAAATAATAGCTTAGTAAATAAATATACAACATTTTTAAATTTATGAAACTGGTTTTATCCCACAAAGTTAAAACTTAGTATCTTCGGCAACATGCACATTTACTCTACAAATTCTTCAGTTCAAAAGCCTTGCTGTCAGGGTAATACAAATACACGAAAAGGATAGATCAAATGGAGCTGTTTAGTTGAACAAGAATATCAGTCTCTTCTCCACCTGATCATGTAAAAAAGTGTAAATTATTGGCTTCTTAATTTGTTATGTGAATTTATTTCCTGTCTCTTCCAAACCCATGCCTTGGTAGAAGTGCTAAAGAGAATGAAATGACTAGAAGGAGAACAATAAGGAAGAGAAAAAATATGGTTCATGGTTACAAATTAAACTGTGCCTCTTTCTGCTGCCTTCCACTTTATCAGGTGAAAGTGATCTTAAGCTTAATCACAATCTTCTAATGATAAATACACTAAACATTTCCTTTCTTGGAGATTACTACAGACTATTTATTGGATTTAGTTAATGTGCAAAACTTTTCAATGAAATTTCTTTTGATTAAAAGTCATTACCTCCATTTTGTTCCCCAAATCTTGCAGCCTTTAAAGTTATAATGTGTTTGACAGGTTTTTAAAAGCCCGTAAAATATCAAGCACTGTTTTTAAGATAATTATCAAATGCAATAATATTAACATGCTAACCAAAAGACAGAAGCTTCCTTGACTTCATGGGGAAAATAAGACAATGCTAAAAATATCTTTAAAAAGAACTAAGTTTTAAAAAATTAAATTTTCTCCCAAAATGAACACAGAAAATAAAGAAAACTAATTCTATTTTTTTAAATAGTTGTATGCAGAATATTAGTAGTTTCAAGTTAAAGTTGTAACTGTAAAATAGATGTCTTTGTATTTGTGTGTGTGTGTGTGTGTGTGTGTGTGTGTCTGTATGTCTGTCCACACATGCACTCAGTATTTAGTGCCTTGACACACTTTTGCCCTCTGACTCTTTCTCCAGTGCCATACCTTGTTACTATTCTTCAAGGAATTCTCAAGGGTCAAAACTTTAAAGAGTCATTTTTACTCTCCATTTTGTATGTTTAAAAAATATTTTATCCTGGAAATACTAAAGGGTTATGGCATAAAGTTGATTTGATATGTAAACTACTTCTCCCATTTAGATTTCAAAATGAGTTTTACAAAGTTCAAGCTAACCAAAAATAAGATTAAATATCATAGGATTTAACATTGTGTTGGTGAATGGATTATGCTCTCAAGGCTCTTATCCAGTGTTGTTGTCTTTCATGCAGATGTCAATATTTATTCAAGGGAAACCAACTTGTTTATTTCCACAAATCTTAAAAGAATTTGAGTCTGGAGCAATCATATAACTAAGAATTTGCAAATGAACATAATAGAGAAGTTTACCTTTAAAAAGCTACAACCATATTAAACAAATTGTATATTACTATAATTGGTAGGATGAAGAGAAAAGGAGGGCTGTTCTACTTATTAAAACAAAGTATTTAAAGTGTAGAGCAACTAACAACAAAAATCATATAACAATGTCAATACCTATTTTTCTTTTACTATCAATCTTTTTTTATTACAGTCAGAATATAAGTATAATTTCCAAACTATCTACTAAAATGAACAATTTTGAAATGCTTCAGAGAAGAGGAATATGTCTATTTGTATAATACTAGAAAACTTTTCATTTAAAGGAACTTTATATTTCAAAGGTGATATTCTTATGAAGTTATAGTAATTGATCCCCATTTAATGACACAAAGCATCAATTTGTAGCTTTAAAATTTTATTTTAGAAAAATCAGTTTTAATAAATTTTATTTATCAAAAACATTGTAAATATACTTAAGAAAATGCATTCTTCTGTGTTTGTTGCCATTTGCTATAATAAATTATATGGACAAAAGCACTTTAGCCATAATGACCAAAACTTTTAAGATAGGTGTAAAACAGAATTTCAAGACCTTAGATTGCATAAGATTTTGCAAAAAGGAAATTTCTTCTTTTATAATTCTAAATAAATATCCACTCATTTTCACACATAAGAAGATAAATATATAAGTAACAAAACAGCTATGAAATTAAAATTTCCAACTTCAAATTGTTTCTTCTCTCTTTTTCCCTCAACCACATTACAGAATGTGAAGGAGTTGTATTCTGTCCTGTTTCCCTCTCCTGCTAGGGAACCTTTGGTAGCACTTGTGCTTCTTGAATATAACCTGAACTCTTTGGCCTCACCCAAGGCTCTCCATGCCCTAATCCCAGCCTTTATAGTACTAAAAGTGTTTTTAAACAATTCAGTATCTACTGTATGCCAGGATTTTCAATATGTATTTTGTATATTTGATTATGCCCATGCATCAAACTAAACTGGATTGTTGCATAATAAAGAAAACAGTGGAAAATTACATCGAATTTCCTCGAATAATATAGGTGTTTTTATCTTAAACTTACTAATGGAGAACTTTTTTTTTCTTTCTTAGTTTTCCTGTAAAGTAATACTAGAAATAACTAAAATATTGGTATGCATCCTCATCACTAATTTATGTTTACCAGAAATAATATATAACACTAATATTAGCTGGGTACACTACATATAACCACTGAAATTTGGGAACAACTACAGTTTGCACAGCTCATCCATTTGATCTTCAGCAGTCCTTTTCTAGGGATAGCTTCGCTTCTATTTTGAAATTCTTTGAGAATCACTATTTGATGAGCTAATTTCTGTCTATTTCCAGACCAAATTTGCACAGGATCACTGAGTTATCAATTCAGATGCTTAAAAGTAATTATAAAATGTGCTTCATAAATACTGTTTCATTTAACGTTTCACAACAAAGAATGAGCTCAGGGATTTGCTCCCAGGATCTTATTTAACCCTCAAAGCAACCATGAGGTGGCCGGCATTTTATCCTCTTTTTATAAATGAGGAAACTGAGGTAAAGTGACACACAGAATTACAACTCCAATAATAGCTGAGTAGGAACTTTAAGTCACTTTTATTGTTAGAGTCAATGCTTACCCACTAAATAGTATTTTCACTAAAATCTCAGAGCCAGTTCTAGAAGAATAATCTATAATCAAGCCCTGATTCCTATGCATTCACAGTTGACTGCAATAGGAACTTTCAAATTCACCCTTCAGATACTCAAGGTATTATTTTTACATTACATTTATGTTGAGTAATACTGTGTCACAATGTTTTCTCTGCTTTGGCAGAAACTTCTTGACAAAGCACATCTGTGCATTACATTTCTTCATTTTAAGCTCAATATCTCACTTGCTTCCTTTAAAAGCTGTAGGTATATACTATAGAATTTGGTCCTTTGCAATCCAAGGTTAGAACTCAGACATTTTTCTACAGGGTACCCTACCTTTGACCTTATGAAAACCAAGTAAATGTGGTCTTTAGTGGCATCTCTGTGGGTGGTAATCTCATTTTCCTTAGTATTTAACTAGTCAAATTTCCATGTTATGATCAGACTTATTGCAAAATATTGACTTCAAAATTACCATTATGTCTTCAACTATGAGAAGTGTCCTATAAAACTTCTTAGCACATTTCAATCTCAGTTTCTAGTTGCTATTTCTGCCATAGTACCCTCTTTGGTCTCAATTTACTAAAACCTGAAAGCACGGTTTATCGTTACTTCATAGTTTAGTGGCTGGTATGAAGTGGGTGTGGAGATGTTTTTTAGGAAAAGCACTATTCAAAAGATTATTTTAAAAAAAAATAAAGAAAAAAAGATTCTCTCTTTATGGTCTTCTATTTTCCATGTGACAGCTTTCCTCTTTGTTATTTCTATCCAGAATTGATCAAAGAAATGATTACTTTTTTCATTTCTGGAGTAGAACTCCAAGAAATTCGAAATTGGTTTAAATTCACTTAAATATCCTATTATATTATTGATTTTTTTGTGTCAGTTTTTGTTTATATAAACATTGTTTCTTTAATTTCCAAATTATCTGTTGTTTTCACAATTGTGAAACATTGTGAAACATGGGCTTGGCTGTTATATCTTTTTAATTTCCCCCGGTCTAGAAATCTCCCTCTACCTCTCTGTGATTTACAATATTGAATATATTGAAGACTTTTGGCTCACTGTCTTACAGCGTGCCTTGCTTTCTGCTTGTTTTCACTTTCCTCATGATTAATTTGATGTCAAACTACTCTGGCCAACAATACATAGGTATGGTGAATTGCATCAAGAGACACACATTGTCTCAACAGGGCTATTGGCAATACAATATTTGGGCATTTATGTAAGCTGGTGATTTCTAGATCTCTCCTTAGTAAAGGAAATATTTTTGGTAATTAATAACCAAACTGTGAGATTATAATTTGTTATTATCTGACTCACTCAGTCACAAAAATTTTTCAACTCACAGTTTAGCATCAGTTTGGGATCCTTGTCTGAATCAGTGATTATATGATGGTTACAAGATGGCAGTTTTCTAATTCTACAAGTTTTCTACATATATAAGCTGTATAGCTGACATTCTTTTAAAAGAATTATTCATTTTCACTTTTATCTCTCATTTTTTTAAACTGTCACTAGGGACTTACAGATTTTTATTCATTATTTTAAAAGCCATTATCCTCATTATCTCATTACTCTTTGTGGTGCTCAAATTATTGTGGATTTGGCATATAGGAGCCCATTGATTCCAGTTTACATATATTTTTTGACAAAATTCAATTTCTTTTAGAGAAACCCTTAGATATGAACAGTCAAGGACAAAAGCAAGGGAAAAATTCTAACAAAGGATGAGAAAAAATAATCAATGTTTCTGAATTTCTATTCTGTCAAAAGGTTCTTGTGCACTTGACTGGAGATTGGCACAAGATTAAGCTGGAAACTAGGGTGGATACAGATAGTGCAGAATTTGTAAATCAGTGCAAGACGTTTGAATGTTATTCCTGGTGCTTGGGGAGGATTTTATGAGAGGAAGGCCCTGACAGCATTTGTATTTTTGAAAGTGACTCAATCTTTCCAGGTGGAGGCAGAACTGATTTAGAGGTGCCGGTAGCTATGAAGATGGAGAGAAATAGTTTCGAGATATGTTTTGAAGTGGAACTGAAAGGCTAGCTGATGGATTGGGTGTGGGGGAAGAAGGAATCAGGAATGATATCTAAGTGTTTGTTTGTTTTTTTTTTTTTATGAGCAATGAAATTTGCTGAGATTGAAGAGGCTAAAAAGAAAAGAAAAACAGATTGTGAGGGAATGAGTGGGAGGAAATCAAGATTCTAAAGCATGCATTTAAAATTACCATATGCTTATCAAATATCAAAAGTAGAGCTGTAAGTTTCTGAAGATTTCCACTCTAGAAATGTAAATTTGAGATTTATCAGAATAGGAATAACATTAAAATCATGTAATTAAATGAATGACCTAGAGTGAGGCACGCATTGAGAGAAGTGCCTTGGGGCACTCTATCATTTAGAAATGTAGTAAAAAAGGAGAAGCCAGTAAAGAAGTTAAAGAAGAAACCTCCAGGAAAATGAGACATGAACCTACAATCTTGGGTTCTCTAAAGTAATTGGCTAGACATTAAAAAGAGAAAAAAAACCTAAATTTTATATTGGCTCAAAACAACACATGTAATTTCTTAAGGCTAAAATTTTTTCCCAGTGAAAATATTTCACCTTTATATTTTAAGTATCATCTAAAACTTGGCCTTTCAAGAAGTATTTGTTATGTATTAAAATGCAAGCTATTATTATTTATCAACATTTTTGTTTTTTTAAAAAAATTATTGGAGTATAGTTGATTTACAATGTCGTGTTCGTTTCAGGTGTACAGCAAAGTTATTCAGTTATACATATACATATATTCATTCTTTTTCAGATTCTTTTCTCATATAGGTTATCAGAGAATATTGAGTGGAGTTCCCTGTGCTATAAGTAGGTCCTTGTTTGTTATCTATCTTATATAAGTAGTGCGTGTATGTTAATACCAAGCTCTTGGGATTTCCCTGGTGGTCCAGTGGTTAAGACTCCACGCTTCCAATGCAGGGGGTGCGGGTTTGATCCCTGGATGGGGAACGAAGATCCCACATGCTGTGCGGTGAGGCCAATAATAATAATAATAATAATTTTTTAAAAAAGAAACATTTGTCTAAAAAAAATACTAAGTTCTTAATTCATCCTTCACCCCCCTCACATTACCCCTTTGGTAACCACAAGTTTGTATGTATATCTGTAAGGCTGTTGCTGTTTTGTAAATAAGTTCATTTGTGTCATTTTTAAAATAAATTATATGTAATCTTGATGTGCAAAACAGTATTACGTACATTGTTACTACCGTTAAAAACTTCCTATTCTATCTCTTATGAACTAATTGATTTTTATGACGAGAAGAAGAAACTGGCAAAGAACAATTCTCAACAGGATTGGAATCATCTGAGAACAGTAAGCTTTTGTTTAAACCACACTATTACAATATTTAAGACATGGTTTTAAAGCTTAAAGTGAAAATTACTCTTGGGCTGAAAGCTTATATGCCGAGTGGAATTTCACTAAAGTAGAAGTTTATAAGTTCTGACAAGTCCTTAAATATAGCGATGCTAAAAACATTACTATTATATCGATAAGAACAGTACAAAAGCTATTAGAGATCTCAAATTCCCTCTTTAGTGTTCCCTTCTAAGGGAAAGCACAACTAAGCAGCAAGAGAATGGAAGAGGAGTTCTTTGTCAGAAGAAAAGACTATTGAAATTTTTAAAGTCACTTTGGGATATTACAGGAATTCATCATAAAACAGAAGAGTTTCTTCTGTACCAATGGTGGGGGGGCGGGGGAGGAGCAGGGGCATAACAGAAAAACTACCATGACACAGAGCTTTCTAGGACTCTGTAGGACTTCATAAACATTATATTGTTTTATTAAAAGTGAACAGCAAGCAACTTAATGTTCCTCCATACTGGGATATAGTACAAATGCAAGGGCTCTGATTACCGTTATGATGCTAATTTAGTAATTGCAAACACAGCATATATAGGAAATGCTAAGAAAACTAAATAATTGATTGTCACGTTACTTTCTGTGATCCAGTAATCATATTTTCATCTCATTTATATTCATTTCAAAAGAGCATTCTTAGCTTTTTTATTAACAATGTAAGTTTAATAACAAGTGTGTCATCCTCAAGTTATGAAAGATGTCCTTCTCTTGTCATTTATTCAGAAATTCCAAATTGGAGCTCAGCATTTTCTTCCTTATGAGCTAGGCTGAATTGAGTGTCTCTCTCTAAAACCAGTAGACACTTATCCTACCTTATTTCAGTTCTGAAATTCAGGAAAAGATTTATTTTAGGCTTAGTATGTTCCTTTGGCTTGTTGTGCCTTTATTCTCATCAGCAAACTCATGCACCTTTTGAAAATGTTCCATCTTATCCACGCAAATCAAATAACACAAACAGAAATAAACAACAAAGAAACCAAACTTTCTTTGCCTCTTCATGTTTAGGGCTTTATTTCATTTGTATTATAGTTAGATAATATTCTAAACCCTTGAATTTTTGCATGAACCTTCAGACTTCCCCAAGTAACACAGGTTTTATTTTAGCAAAAATGTGATGGAAATAATTTCTTGGCATAAAAATCCCCAAACTTGGTGAGACTTTCAGACAAGATAATAGGGCAATGGGGGATAGATTTTTTCAGGTAGGTAAAGTTTTTTGCTGCTCTTTAAATTACCATAGAGAAAACCCTTAGCATCAGCTTTTCCATCAGCTCTTTCATTTGAGAATATAAACATATCTATTCCCTTTAGTTCTTCCCATGTTAACAAATAAACAAAAAATTGTTCCCACATATTTTCCTTTAATTCCCTTACTCTGAACTTCTAATCAAGTTTCTGAGTTTCTGGTTATTCTTAATATTTTTATTCCTAGTTATCTCCAAGTTCCACAAGTCAACAGTGCCTATGGATTCTACCTATATTTCACTTCAGTTATTCTTCTATTTTCTTTGGATCTGTATCTTTGTCTTCCTCTCTAGATCTTAAAACTCATCTGTGGGCTCAGTTCCACATTCTTTCACTGTAAACCTCCAGTGTCTAAAACAGTACCTTGATCATATATGACACTCAATAAATATGGGTTAAATTAATGAAGTTGCAAATCCAAGTCCATTTTTATGCTTATAAGTGATATTTTAAAAAAGCTTGATACACCCTATCTTCACAACCATCCTTCAAAGTAAGTGTTCTATTCTCTATTAATTTTAGAAAACAAAACTCATAGAGATCTAAGTAATTTAGTCAAGGATAGAGATAAGCTGAATCTAGATTTAAATTCACTAATCCTTACATTTTCTTTTAAATATCATGCTGATAAAAAAGAATAATGTTCAAAGAAAAAAAAATCAATGTTCTTATTTTCAAGTACCTTAACCACTAAACTCAATTGTTTCCTATTCATATTCTACACCTATTTAATGTTAATGAATCTTTGGATATGAATTATTTCTCTCTGAATCCCTAGTCCTAAAGTAAATTAGCTGTTTCCAGAGTGTTGCACATGCCTTGAAGTCTAGTGGTTATTGGATTTGAATTTTCCTTTAACTAGATGGACTCTGGACCATAGTCACTTTCATTCCTCTCTGTGTTCTGAGTAATGAACTTTATTCATGCAAGGATGTAATTTGTAAACAGGTTTTTATTTTAGTTAATGACATTGCTACCCTTTATATTGCTGGATGGACATTTTAGTATTGCTAAATGGCATGATATTATATTTAAAAGCTATCAACAATTAGATGTCTATTGCTGACATCTAAATGCCAGTTCAAAAATTGCTTCACTCAGGGAATTCCCTGGCAATCTAGTGGTTAGGACTCTGCACTTCCACTGCAGGGGGCATGGGTTCAGTCACTGCTTGGGGAACTAACATCCCACATGCCACATGGCGCGGCCAAAAAAATGTTTTTTTTCATTCAGAATCAGCAATTATTTGCAATTCTGGATCAGAAAAAATGACAAGTCATGTACAAGTCCCCTGCACAGCAAGAGGAGGAACATGCTTTATAGAAAGGAAAAGGAAGTTGGAAGGGATATAATAAACAAAGAATCCATGGCTTTTCATTGATTAAGTCCTTGCCAGGAAAGAAGATGAATCTTTTCTCTTTCTATTGTGCTCAGCTATTATGGCAGGCCATGAGATCTCCCTCGATTGGTCTCCTGATTTTATTTAATTGAGGTTTGTATTTATTACTTTTTAACATTTCCCCCTTTTGATCAAGATCTTTTTCTGAAAGCATCACTGATCAAGAGTCAGTTTTTCCCAGTTCAGTGGCTCTTTGTTCTTCAATGTGAGGAAGGAACTTTTGTGGGTGTAGTGTCTAAGAGGGACACTGCACAGATCAGAGGGAAAGTGCACAGATTTGAAGCCTATTGAGGTCACATTTGAGTAACAAAAAGTAGTAGGAAAGACAATTCTTGAGTACTTTTAATCTAAACTGCATATGTTATCATATTCATAAACACTGAAGATCCTCTGAAGCATTATGTCATCACAAAAGGATCAGAAACAAACTTCCAACAAGCCTGGTTTGGATATCTTGGGAAAGCTGTCAGATCTCATCTGCTTCAATTTCAAGAAATCTTTTCTTTCAGTTCACAAGACGATGTGCAGCCAGGGTTCAGCACTTTCTTTAGGTATGTCCCATGAATCCAAGAGTCTATTCCTTGGAGTCTGGCAGCACAAGGTTTGGTTAGCAGTATCTGATAGGAGCCTTTGCAGGGGGTTGAAGAAAGTTTTTATAGAGGTGTCTTTTCCAATAGACAAAATCTCCAGGTTGCAAGGTGCAATGCTTAAGGTCTTTGTCTCCCAAGAGCACACTGTGAAAAGATTACTATATCAAAACATGGTTATTTTTAAAAATAAGTATTTAGGTCTTTGCAATATCAGGGTATCTCTCCTTTTATCAGTTGTAGGTCAAATGAAGGTGAAGCCAAGTGTGTTGGGCATCCTGTGACTGTATCAAAAGATGAGTTTGTGAGTTCCTAAAGGGGTAGATCTAGTTTAGAAGGACCAATGGTAATGCTTTGGTCAAGTTATTTGGAGGGCCTCTATAATTTTTGCCTATAGAGTCTTAATAATACCAATAGTGTGTTCAGGTAAACCAGAGGATTGAGGGTGGTAAGCACTGTGAAAGTACTATAAAACTGGCCAAACAGTGCAGACCTGTAGAAATATATGACCAGTAAAAGAGTTTCCTTGATTACTATGAAGTTCCAGAAGAGCTCCCCAGGAAGGGATAATCTTTTCTGAAAGGACCTTAGCCACAGAAGAGGCAGTAGCCTGTCTTTAAGGGAAGGCTTTAATCCAGTGTGAAAATATGCAGACCATGACTTAAAAAACTTATACCCAAGAGGAAGTTGTATAAAATCCATTTTTCATACCTCAAATGGTCCATTAGGCACTTTAAATTCTCTGGGAGCAGTATAAGCAGGCTCCTTTAAGTTGTATTTCAGATAAGTAGGAAAGTGAGGTAGGCACTTTTGGGGGTCTTGTAAATGTTTCCCCACTAATATTGAATTATGAATGCTATCATTTTGTCATTTTTATCAAATGGTTTAATGCATGTAGTGGTGAGTAGTGAGAATTTTAGAGTCTCTAGTAAGACTGGGTTTTCATTTGGTCCAAACGAGAGCTCTTTTTTTTTTTTTTTTTTATCAAGCCAACAAAATTTGAATTTCCAATATAAATATATATATATATACACATATATATATGTGTATATATATATATATATATACATATATATATATATATGTATATATATATATTTTCCTATTCAGAGGCCAATTTTTGCAGCTCTAGCAAGTTTTTCTAAATTATCCTTTGGGGAAATATTTCTTTGGACTGACAGAGATTTGGCTGTTGTTGTTTACTTTAAGGGCAGCATTCCTTACAGGAATGTCAGCAAGGTGTTTTCCCTTAGCTTCCAGAGAATCAAGTTTAGAATGTTCCAGAATCTTAGTAATAGCTAAAGCTGCAGGTAAAAGTATTGCATCCAATAATTCCTGAAAGTAAGGGCCATTTTAAATCTTATTCCCACTGGAAGTAAGGAAGCCATGTTGCTTCCACAATATTCCAAAATCATGAGCTACTCCAAAAGCATATCTATTATCAGTATAAACATTGGCATTTTTGTCCATGGCTAAGGTACAAGCATGTATAAGTTCACATAATTCAACCTGATAGGCCTAAGTATCCATAAGTAAAGATACGGCTTCAACAAAACAAAGACGTTTCAATGGCATATCCAGTATAATATTTACCATTGTCACTTTTTATAAAAGAACCATCAGTGAATGATGAGAAGTCACCATTACCCAAAGAATTTTCCTGCAGATCATCATCAGGAGTAAGGAGGTTACCCATGAGTGTTAAACAGTCAAGAGGGACTTCATCAGTGATGGAGGGGAGAAGAGTAGCAGGTTAAGGTAATTACAACATAAAATAATTATGTGAAAAGCAATTAGCAAAAGGACTACATGGGAGGTGAAGCAGCTGATTGAGAAATGTTGAGTGTGAGCAGGAGAGCTTCTACTGCATGAGGTACAAAAATGGTACAAAATTTTTTTCCGTGGTCTTGACCAAAAGGGTAGTGGCCAAAATGTCTCTAAGGCAAAGTTGGTATCCCTGTGCTACAGCGTCCAGTTGCTAGTTATAATACTCCATGTGTTGATGGTGCTCATCCCCATGTTTTTAGGTGAGTACCCCAAGGACATTTCCTTCCTTTTCATATAGAAAAAGGAAAAAGGGAATCTGATAATTGGGTTGCCCAAGAGGAAGGGTTTATCAACTCCACTTTAAAGTCTTGAAACCTATGTTGTCCAGTTCTCCTGACAAAATTGGATTGGGTTTCTTATTGCTTAGTAAAACAGATGGAGATTTGGCCATAAGAGAGATATTTGGAATCCAGTTTCAATAATAACAAACTAGCCTGAGAAAACCGTACAGTTGGTGCTTAATTTGGGTTATGGGGAAATTAGGATAATATGAATTCTACTTGGATCCAGGTGTAGCCCTTCTTATGCTATCGGATGCCCTAAATATTAAACCTGGGTTTGGGTAAACTGCAATTTTTCTTTGGTGACCTTATGTCACTTTAGGCCAAAAGATTTAGCAAGTGTATGCTTGTTAGAAGGCTGAATGTAACTAAAGTGCTTAAATTTGTAGCAAACTCTTCTCCAATGCCCTGGCTTTTTGCATAGAAGTAACTAGGGGGGCTTTGTTTCATTTAAGAGGCTTTATTTGCTGAAGTTGAATATTAAGAATTTTGGCAGTCTTCCTTTTAGGTGACTCATCTAGAGTGCAAGTGAGTTGGTTTGGAGATTAACTAAATCTAGAGTGGACATAATTTCCCATTCCATCCTGGTATTTTTTACTGGAAGGGAAAAGTCCCATTTCTGCCCACCAATAACCTGAGTGGTATCAACATCTGAATAAAGACAAAAGTTTTTTTTTGTTGTTTGTTTGTTTTTAAGAATCTGAAGTCTATTGTGATATTCATAAACAGGTTCATCTGATTTTTTGTGGGCAAGTCTGAATTTTGTTCTAATCATCAGTCTTTGGCAAAGCCCCAGGAATTGCCCAATGAATTCACCTAGTGATTGCCCAAGTTTCATCACATATTGTTAGTGGGCTGGTCTCCTGGTTATAATTCTATATACCTTTAAGATTTTCCCAATTAGTGGTTTTGATCCAATGCTGGCCATGGCCTTCACTGACATGCCTATGAACTACATGATGTAGAACAGAGAAACCAGGTTGGTGAGTTTGAATAACTGTATTAAATTTTTCAGTAAATCTGCAAGGGATCTTTGGTTACTTTGGGAAAATTTTTGGCAACGTCTCAACAGTTCAGCTTTAGGCTAAGGTGTATAAGAAATTAAGGGTTTAGCCTCTGAATTCTCAAAAGGCTTAATTTTAAAGGAACAGTTTCTGATAAGTTCAGAAGGAAAGTGAGGTTTGGCAAGAGAATTAGTATGGGGGAACTGAACTTACATAAAATGTATAGTTTGCATAGAAGGGAAGAAGAAAATAGTGCTGGAAGCAAGGCCTAAGCATGAGGACCTAAGAGGGAGAAAAATACAAGATGGTGTCAGAGTAAAAGCCTGAGACAAAGAAGCCAAGGAAGGGGAGCATGAGGCTCCCCATAATGGCCACCAATATTTTAAATTTCCTTTGGTTAGGTTGATCTATTTAGTTAGAAATGCATATGAAAAAGGACCAGGGTTTTTAAACATAAAATTAGCCAATGTCCCTGGGGCAGGGTTGTACTTTAAAATATTTGGACACCTGAGATCCCATTTCTCAGAGGTGTTTCTCTAGAGTAAAAGAAGAATTTTCAAATGGCTCAAACAGCTTACGGCTCAGTTTCAACAGCTCAAATAGCTCAAACAGCTTGCAACTCAAACTGCCTGCAGGCTTAATACCAGCCAGTTCTAAGGGAACAGCTTGGTCCTGGAGAAGCCAAGTCAAAGGCTTCTCAGCGTAGTTCCCATAGAACAGCCCCTATTCCAAAGGAATGGGCCAAAAGCTGAACCAGTACAGTTTTTTAATTAAACAGATCCTGTTCCCAAAGAAATAAGCTGAACTAGCCAGTTCCTGTGAAACAGTCTGATTTCAAAATCAGACCAAATTGTGAAAAGAATACTCCCATACAGAACAAGGCCTTAACCTGAAAGGATGAAACCTTCAAATAGGTCCCAAATAAAGCCTGTAGAGCTTCAAATGAAAAAACAAAAAACAAAACAAAAACAAACAAACAAAAAAGAAAGGCAGAAGCTCAGATTCAGGAGAAAAATGTACCTTCAAACTCCAGGGTTGGTGAGAAAAGCACCTGTCTACTCACCAGCCTCAGACTCACTAGGATTCTTCAGTTATTTCTTCAGAGAAATGGGTTTATTTGGTATTAGAAAATAATTGCAGTTCAGGGCCTGCAATCATGGAGAACCACATACAAGTCCCCCATCCAGGAAGGGAAGGGTAACTCCTTTATAGAGGGGAAAAGGAAATTGGAAGGGCTATAGTAAACAGAGTCCATTGCTTTTTGTGGGCTGAGCTGTTGCTAGGAATGAAGTCTTTCTCCTTTCTGTCAGGTTCTGCTATCATTGTGAGTGTGAGATCTCCCCCTTCTGGTCACCCAACTCTATTTAATTGAGATTCCTGTATCAATTTTTTTTACTACCTATATCTTTTTCAACATTATGTTTGAGACCAACAGATTAAATTCTGAGAGGGAAGGATAGAGTATTATAAAACTTTAACATATGATCATGTAAAGTGAAGCTTTTAAATTCATATGAAGATGGGATTTGTTTTGTCTAGACAATAGATATATTATAATTACTGAAGAGAGGTCACTGTGGTACCAGTAGAGAAAGTAGTTACTTTGTATATTTGTTAAGTAACATCTGGTTTATTCTGTATAAGTTATGATGAAAATCATTCAAGCAGAATGTATTATATTTATAACAATCATTAGAGCCTACAAGTAAAGATTATATGATGATATTTTGCATCTTGAATATATTAGAAGACATATAAGCCAGAGAACTGACACTTTAGCAAAGGACATGCTAACTGAAGGGAATTTTACTAAGCAGATGAAGTGTAAGAGAATGAAACAATTCCAGTCAGAAAGGACAGCACCTGCTAAGACATATAACATTGTAAGCAACATCTACAGAGGCTTAAAATGTCTACAGTATCCCTGTAATGTCAGAGGAGAGGGATGAGGAGAGTGACATGAAGAGACAGGGATGGTGTACTTCAGGTTAGAGAAATAAACAGAGGTCAGAGGATGAAGGACGTATAAAATATGCAGAAGAGCCTGTACTTTATAATGCAAAAATCAATGCACAAACACAATCCTTATGCGACCAAGGAGATAGCATAAATAGAAGAATCTAGAACATAAGAGAAACAGGACTGGTGGCCTCTGACACTGGAAAAGCCAAAGGACATTAAAATTCTAAAACAACAAGAAAGATCCCTACCAAGCAAATGCATGCCTTGACACAGTTTGTCTTGTCAGAGACCAGTTAACGTCTGTAGTACATACAAGGGAGAGATATTTAGATGTTTCAAATAGGGTAGTGAGAGGATGAGTGTTATAGGTTCCTTAGAAAGTTAACTGAGGCAGTAATATGAAAGTTCAGAAAACAGAAATGTAATACAAGATATCATGGGACAGTTATACTACAAGCTTTATAATCAAAGATGATTAAGACTTGGCCTAGAATAACGACAGGAAGAATATAGTGGAAAGAATATATTGGAGGAAAAGTAAAGTGAGAATAAAAGAAAAATATAATCCATTGGATGAGGGGGGATAAGGCAAGATTGAAAGATCTAGATTTTATCATGGACATCTGTATGGATAATGATATGGCAAATATGTGAGAATGTGGGTCATGTTGCAGGGGGGAGAAAACAGGTTGTTCAGTTTGAAAATGCTGTTTGAAGTCCTATAGGACAACTCAGTGAGATATCCAGGAAGCTATTTTTAACAAGGGTGTGGTGATCACATGGGTTGTCTGGGTAGTGCATAGATTTGAGAATTGTTAACTTATATGATATAATTAAAGCAAAGGCAATAGAATAAATCACAAGCAGAGATTGAGGAGAAAACTCTAGAGTCCTTATTTATAAACCTGCTAACAGATGTTTATCATTGTTGCTTTATGCTTGAAACTATTTAAAATTCTAGACCTTGGCAATTTGATCTTTCCCCTTTTTAAGTTAGAAGAGTGGATATATTTCTTGTTTTATGATTTGTTGCATTTTCTTTTGGCTCCATTTAAAATCTCTAGTGTTAATATATCAGAGTGTTCTTTGTAACAAAATTTAATAAATGACCAAATTGTGAATGTTCCACTGAGTTTTAGAAAACATTATCTATATTAGTGTATAGTGTCTGATTCAAGAGAACTGTGTTTTCATAATGTAGTTTGGATTTTTTAGTTCCTACTTTTTTTCTCCACTATTCCTATCTCATATTAATGTGTTTAATTCTATTTATTCTTTCATCTCTTGCATTTTTACCTATGTTATTTTGTGTGAAGTTATTCATAAATGCTGTATATCCATTGGGGCATGAGCTATTATGAGTTGATATTAAATCATTTCTTTTAATATTCAGCTAAACCTATTATTATAATAATTATCATAATGATTATTATGTTGGTCTCAATTCTGTCATATCTTATGTTTTTTATTGAAGTATAGTTGATTTAAAACATAATATTAGTTTCAAGTGTACAGCATAGTGATTCAGTATCCTTATGGATTATATTCCATTGAGTTATTACAAGATAATGGCTATAATTCCCCATGCTATACAAGATATACTTGTTGCTTACCTATTTTATATATAGTAGTTTGTATCTCTTAATACCATACCTCTAACATACTCCTCCCTGCTTCCTTCTCCCCACTAGAGACCACTAGTTTGTTTTCTGTATCTGTGAGTCTGTTCTGTCTTGCTATATACATTCATTTGTATTATTATTTAGATTCCACATACTAGTGATATCATACAGTATTTGTCTTTCTCTGTCTTACTTATTTCACTAAACATAATATTCTTCAGGCCCAATCACATTGCTGCAAATGGCAGAATTTCATTATTTTTAATGCCTGAGTAATATTCCATATATATATATCATATCAACTTTATCCATTCTTGGGTTGCTTTCATATCTTGGCTATTGTAAATAGTGCTGCTATGAACATGGGAGTACATGCATCTTCAAATTAGTGTTTTCATTCTTTCCAGTTATATACCTAGGAGTAGAATTGCTAGATCATATGGTAGTTCTATTTTCAGGTTTTTTAAGGAATCTCCATACCATTTTCCATAGTGACTGCACTAATTTACATTCCTATTCTGTTTAGTAGATCAAAGTTTCTGTTTTTGTGCAATACCATGCTGTATTGATTACTGTAGCTTTGTACTATAGTCGGAAATCTGAGAAAATGATACCTCCACTTTGTTCTATTTCTCAAGACTGCTTTGGAAATTTGGGATCTTTTGAGGTTCCATATGAATTTTAGAATTATTATTTTAGTTCTATGAAAAATGTCATGGGTATTTTGATAGGGATTTCATTAAATGCATAGATTGTTTGGGGTAATATGGCCATTTTAACAATACTAATTCTTCCAATGCAAGACCACAGGATAACATTCCATTTCTTTGTATCACCTTCAATTTTCTTCATTAATGTCTTATAATTTTCAGAGTATAGGTCTTTCACCTTTTTTGTTAAGTTTATTCTTAGGTATTTTATTTTTGACATAATTTGAATTTTTTTTTAACTTTCTCTTTCTGATAATTCATTATGAGTATATAGAAAAGCAACAGATTTTTTGCATATTAATCTTGTATCCCACAATTGTTTTGAGGTTGTTTATTAGTTTTAATAGTTTTGGGGTACAATGTTTAGGGTATTCTATATACAGTATCATGTCATCTGCAAATAGTGACAGTTTTAGCTCTTACCTTCCAGTTTGGATGAATTTAATTTCTTTTTTTTTTTTTTTTGTATGAATGCTATGGCTTCTAATACTATATTTACTAGGGGTGGTGAGAGTGGGCATCCTTGTCTTATTCCTGATTTTAGAGGAAAAGCTTTCAAATTTTCACTATTGAGTATGATGTTAGTTGTGGGTTAGTCATAAATGTCTTTTATTATGTTGAGATATGTTTCCTCTATACCCACTTTGATGAGAGTTTTTAACAAAAATATATGTTGAATTCTGTCAAATGCTTTTTCTGTATCTATTTAGACAGCAGTCCCCAACCTTTTTGGCACCAGGGACTGGTTTCTTGGAAGACAATTTTTCCACAGACCGGGTTGGGGGGAATGGGAGGATGGTTCAGGTGGTAATGTGAGTGATGATTCAGGCAGTAATGCAAGCAATGGGGAGCTATGGGAAGCGGCAGATGAAGCTTTGCTCACTTGTCCTCCCCTCACCTCCTGCTGTGTGGCCCAGTTCCTAACAGGCCATGGACTGCTGCCGATCTGTAGCCCAGGGGTTGGGGATTCCTGTAGATCATGTCATTTTTATCCTTTCTTTTATTCATGTGGTATCACATTAATTGATTTGTGAATACTGAACCATTCTTGAGTCCTTGGAATAAATCCAACTTGATCATGGTGTATTTTTATTTTATATATTGTTGGATTTTGATTGCTAATATTTTGCTGAGGATTTTTGCATCTATTTTCATCAAAGATACTGGCCTGAAATTTTCTTTTTTTTAGTTTCTTTGTCTGGTTTGGGCATCAAGGTAATGGTGGCCTTGTGGAATAAATTTATTTGTTTTCTATCCTTCTCAATTTTTTGGAATAGTTTTGGAAGCATAAGTATTAGTCCTTCTTTATATTTTTGGTAGAATTCCCCAGTGAAACCATTTGATCCTGGACATTGGTTTGCTGGAACATTTATTATTACAGATTCAATTTCACTAGTAGTGATCATTCTGCTCAAATTGTCTGTTTCTTCTTGATTCAGTTTTGCAGGTTTTATATTTCTAGAAATGCATCCTTTTCTTTTAGGTCCTCCCATTTATTGGCATATAACTGTTTGTACTATTCTTTCATGGTTTTTTGTATCTCTTTGGTATTGGTTGTTATTTCTCCCCTTTCATTTCTTATTTTGTTTATGTGGGTCCTCTCTCTTCTTTTGGTGAACCTTGCTAAAATTTTATCAATTTTGTTTATCCTTTTAGAAAACAATCTCTTTGTTTCATTGATCTATCCTATTTTTTTAAATCTCTATTTTATTTATTTCCTCTCTGATCTTTATTATTTTCTTCCTTCACTGACTTTAGGATTCATTCTACTCTTTCTAATTCCTTTAGGTGGTAGGTTACATTGTTTATTTGAGATTGTGCTTGTTTCTTGAGGAATGCCTGTATCACTATAAGCTTCCCTCTTAGAACTGCTTTTGATGCATCCCAAAGACTTTGAGTGTTGCTTCCATTTTCATTATTCTTGAGGTATTTTCTGTTTTCCCCTTTTATTTCTTCATTGATTTAAAAAAAAAATTCATAGCATGTTTTTGGATCTCCACATGTTTATACTTTTCTTATTTTTCTTTCTGTAATTGATTTCTAGTTTCATACCATTTTGGTGTGTAAAAAATGCTTGATATAATTTCTACTCAGACTCGTTTTGTGGCCTGGCATGCATGTGATCTCTCCTAGAGAATATTCCAAGCACATTTGAAAAAAAAATGTATTTTGCTATTTTGGGATATAATATCCTGAAGATATCTATTAAGTTCAACAGTTCTATTGTGTCATTTAACACCACAGTTGCCTTATTGATTTTCTGCCTGGATGATCTGTCCATTGATGTTAATGGGGTGTTAAAAGTCCCCCACTATTATTGTATTATCATCAATTTCTCCTTTTATGTCTGTTAATATTTGCTTTGTATATTTCACTGCTCCTGAATTGAGTGAATATCTATTAACGAGTGTAATATCTTCTTCTTGTATTAATTCCTTTTTCTTTATATAATGTTCTTCTTTGACATTTGTTTTAAGGTCTATTTTGTCTGATATGAGTATTGCTACTCCCGCTTTCTTGTCATTTCCGTTTGCATGAAATATCTTTTTCCATCTCCTTACTTTCAGTCTGTGTGTTACTTTAGTTCTGAAGTGAGTCTCTCTAGGCAGCATAAAAACGGCTCTTTCTCTTTTTTTTTTTTAATGCAATCAACCACCCCATATCTTTTGATTGTAGCATTTATTTCATTGACATTTAAAGTTATGTACTTATTGCCATTTTATTATTTGTCTTCTGGTTGTTTTTGTAGTTCTTCTCTTTCCATTTTTATTTTTTGTTTCTTTCCCTTTGGTTTGATGATTTTCCTTAGTAGTATGCTTGTGTCCCTTTATTTTTAGTTTTTGTACATCTATTGTAGGTTTTTGATTTGTGGTTACCGTGAAGTTCATATACGTTGAACTATAACTATATCTATTTTTTTAAACTGGTAGTCATTTAAATTCACCCACATTCAAAAAATGTACATTTTTAAATCCCATCCCATATATTTTGTATTTTTGATATCATGTTTAACATTGTCATACTTATCCCTTAACTGTTTATTTCAGTTACAGTTGCTTTTACAATTTTTGTCTTTTAATCTATGTACTGGCTTATTTCATTAATTCTCAATTTTTACTATATATTACTTTTTCTAGTTGAATTTTTCCTTTCTATGGATCCTTACTTCTTTTGAACATTTCTTTTAGGATGAATTTTGTATTGATTAATTTTTTTAGTTTTTGTTTTTCTGAAAAGTTCTTTATCTCTCCTTCAATTCTAAATAATAATCTTGCTAGGTCAGGTATCCTAGGTTGCAGGGTTTTTTCATCTTTGCACTTTGAGTATACTATGAGACTCCCTTCTGGCCAGCAAAGTTTCTGCAGAGAAATCAACTGATAGGCTTATGGGGATCCCTTTTTATGTATGACTCTGTTTTTTCTGTTGTTGCCTTTAGAATTCTCTTTTTATCTTTAACTTTTGCCATTTTAATTATGTCTTGCTGTGAGTCTGTTTGGATTCATATTGTTTGGGACCTTCTGTGTTTCTTGTACCTGGATATCTGTTTCTTCAGAATTGGGAAGTTTTCAGCCACAATTTACTCAAATACATTTTCAGTCCCTTTCTCTCTTTCTTCTCCTTCTGGAATCCCTACAATGTAAATGTCTGTATGCTTAATGTTATCCCAGAGATCTCTTGAAGTGTTTTTATTTTTAAATGTGTTTTTCTTTCTGTTGTTCTGATTGGATGATTTCCATTATTTTATCTTCCAGATTGCTTATGCATTCTTCTGTGTCACTTAATCTGCTGTACATTCCTTCTAGTGAGTTTTTATTTCAGGTATTGAATTATTCATTTCAGGTTGAGTCTTTTTTTATATTTTCTACTCCCTTGTTAAAAAGTGTTCACTGTGTACATCAATTATTTTCCTTAATTCAGTTAACAATTTTATTACCAATGCTTTGAATTCTTTAGCTTGTAAATTATTTATTTCTGTTTTACTATTTATTTTTTCAGGGGTTTTCTTTTGTTCTTTAAAATGACAGTAGTTTCTCTACTCTTACATTTTGCTTAACTTTCTCTGCTTTTATGAATTTAGGTGAACAGTTACATATTGTGATCTTGAAGACCATTCTTATGTGGGATAATCCCCATAAAGATTTATGCCCAACGTCTTTCATGAGAGATCTAGATTTGATATTGTTACAAATCACATCTTTCCTCAGAGTGTGCTGATATCACATTGGTATGGAGTGGGGCTGGATATGGAAGGGCTAGAGCTGACACTGGGTGTGGGTGAGACTTTCCCTCTGCTCAGTCGCCATCAGGACCCTTTCTGGGGAATTGTCTGATCCCAAGTTGTTGGAGCAGAAACCCTGAGGGTCAGGCCTGTGTTGGTTCTTTTTCCCTTTAAGTGGTTTTTTCCTCTCCCTTCACTGGGATCCTTGCCCCAGAGGGGTGAGTGCTGAAGAAAGGGGGACTTATGCTGGCTTTTAACTCATATCACACATAGATAGAGGTCTGATGCCCTGCCTGTGCAGGTGTCTGCAGCTCTGCTCAGATTACAGCCTCAGGTGCAAGTCCCCTTTGTCCCTCATAGCTGATCATTGCCCTTAGCTTCATTGCCCTGTTATGGAATAGCTCTGTTGACTCTCAGCACGTAACAAGGGATGAGCTGTGGTAGAGTGGCTGTTGTCAAAGATCTGGGTACCTTCTAAAGCATTGCTTCAGTAAGCACCAACAATGGCCACCGATGCCCAACCCAGCCTTCACCCTAGGATTGGGTCACCTCTGAATCCCATGGTTGTCTTTCCATGGTTGTGGCAGGTCCAGAGCATTTACTTGGCTTAGTCTAGTGTGCATGGCAAGGCAATTGCAGGAAACCCAACAGCCGCTAGATCAGACCTCTCTCTGCCCTGTCTCTGGGGAAAGCCAGTGTGTGTATGCTCCTTACCAGTAAAGTCCAGACATCCCACTGCCCTTCTCTTAGTCTCAGCAATCTTCCAACCAGCCAATTGGGCTTGTCTCTCTTGTGACAGACCCCAGGACTGGAGTGTTCAATCTGTGGCTCCAACCACTCACTTCCCATGGCCAATGTCCACCCAAGTAATCTCCTTTTTCTTCTTAGTCCCCTACCAGGGCACAGGTTTCAGTCCAGTGCCTTTTATTTCCTTTCTACCTGATTACATTTGTATCTTTCTTATAACCTTGGTTGCACCATAATCCTTCTGCCAATTTCCAGTTACTTTTCAATGAGAATTTTTCCATGTGTAGATTTTTCTTTTTTTATGTGTTCATGGGGGAAGGTAAGCTCCACATCCTCTCACTTCACCATCTTTCTCCCTCCTGTCATATCTTATGTTTTATTTACTGTATTTAATATGTTACATTTTTATATATAATTATAATCTTTCTTTATTCATGTTTTCTGAACTTTATTCCTTTCAAAAAAATCTTTTGGCATTTAAAAAGATCTGCATTTTATTCTAGTAATTACCATTTTATAAACATTTTACAGTGCCCATAAACTAATTTTTATTATTTAATCTTATACTACCTGTGAGTTTTAAATGGTGTACTTTTTCTCCCACTTATTACCTATAAAACTGGCAATAATTGTACTCTACTTTCATTTCCCCATTTTTAGTTGATTATTTCCTATTTTTCAGAACATAATATATTTACATATTAGGCTTCAACACAATATCCTGTGATCCACTCTTGTTTTAATATTAACTCTACAGTTGAATATATAAAATGCTTAAGTGAGATATTTTGTAAATTTTTCCAGGTATTTTTGATTGGATAAAGCTGATCTTCTTGTAAAGAGCTATCAAACAAAACTTTAAACAATGTTGGAAATATTCTGTGTCTATATTTTCTTATATGTTAACCACTAGCCACACATGAGTATTGAGCATTTAAAATGCATCTCAGACAGAGGAATGAAAATTAGTTAATTGAATTATAATTAATTTAATTTGAATTTAAATTTAAATAGGCACATGTGGCTAGTGGCTGTTGTATGAGACTGTGCAGCTCTAAGAGATTCTTCAGGGATGGCACATATTTATAATATTTATTAGATTCTGGCTCATTCAAAATTGTTTTCCTATAGTCTTAAAACTTGAAGAACAACGAATATTATTGGTTTACTGTTTCTTTTTTCCTCTTAAGTGTTTTCGAAAATGCTGATCCATTTCTGCCTGGTCTCTCTTGTTTTTCACAAGCCTGATATCAGTACAATTACCTTGTCTTATGTAAGTCATAAACGTCACCAAGTTTAAGTGAACAATTTGATAATTTTTTAGTAAATTACAGAGTTGTGCACAAATCACCAGAATCTAGTTTTACAACATGTGCAGCCTGGTAGTGTTTTGATTGGCATTGCATTACTCCACAAATATGTTTAAAGATAACGACCATCTTAACAAAAGTGAAATTTTTATTCACTAAATATGGTCTATATTCAATAAACTTAATTTAATTTTGGTTAGTTCAGCTCTATCCTCACCTCCCAGGTATGTTGGGTGGTGGAAATGGGGTGCTCAGTTATTGACAGTGTTAACAGAGAGGAAGCAGAAGTCTATTTGATCCTTTGAATTCTTCAGCTGTCCATAGACTTTGATTTCATCTCAATATATTTTAGGTGATCATTATTTTGGTACTCATTTTAGCCTTCTCACTTATATTTATCTCTCCACTACTTCCAGACTCAACAAAGGCTGAAATTCCTGGCACTTTTGGGTTAGGTTTGGAGTTTTACTTAGTCCTAGTGAATGAAAATGAATGGAAGAAAAGTGGATTAATTTGTGGTCCAATTATTTAATTGTTTGTTTAAAACCTTACAGGATTCTCTTTTTCCTGCTAAGATGATGATTGTGGAAGCATATTTCCAAATGGAGCCTGTTTAAGCCTAGGATACTGAGGAATGATGATGAGTAGAATTCTATGCCAGACTGCACTGGGAAAGCAGTGTGAATAAAAAGTAATTTCATTTTTGTATTTAGTCACTCAATTTTTGTTTGCTTGTGAAGGGGTGTCTATGCTGCATTATAACCTAGCCCACAAAACTCATACAATCCTCTACCTATGCTACGTTAGCAATGAAGATATAATCCTTGTCTTGGATTCAAGTTTATTTGGTCCACGTCTAACACATGTCTTGGGGGAAGGGAAAGTTTTAGGTGCTTTCACATGCACAATTCTCTGATGTCTTGGCAAATGAGGGGCTTCTCTCAGACCCATCTACATGAACAACCTAGTCAAACATTACTCCTCTACAACTTCTTTGCCAACTTAGATATAGGACTACCTTCTGGATAGCAAGGACTTGACCTCTCTGCTTTCAAATAATTCCAAAATTTACCCAGGTTTTCCTCATGATTCCACATACGATGTGAATATGGTAGAGTGAGGCATTTCTATTCAGAGAAATTACATCTAATTTTATATTACCACAACTTATCACAACTCTTTTTTAAAGTTAAGTTGGATTTAAATTATTTATTAGTTTTACTATCTATGATAAGGAATATATCACCTCTTGGGTCACTGGTGAGCAAACAGTGGCTCACAGGCCAAACTGGCCTGCCACCATTGGTTTTTTTGTTGTTGTTTTTACTTTTTATTTTAAAAATAATTTCAAACTCACTGGAAGCTACAAAAATGCTACATACTATGTATCCTCCACAGATTACCACAAAGGTAACATCTTATATAACCATGGTACAATATTATAACCAGGACATTGATTTTGTAAAATATTATTAACTGATATATAGATTTTATTCAGATTTGTCCAGTTTTTGCATGTCCTCATTTGTGTGTATATGCTTCTGTGTGTGTTGTTCTATGAACTTTTTGTGTAGATTTGTGTAATCACCACTACAAATAAGCAAGACATAGGGTGTTCAAATCTTCCTCATGCCACCTATTAATAGTGGTAACCCATTTCTCACCAACCTTAACTATTGGAAATCACTAATCTGTTTTCCATCTCTCTAATTTTGTTAATTTTAAGAATGTTATAAAAATGGGATCATACTTATGAAATCTTTTAAGATGGCTGTTTTTCGTTCAGCTTAATATCCTTGAAATTCATCCAACTTGTGTGTATCAGTCAATCTTTTTTTTCTTTTTTATTGATAAGTAAATTTTAATGGCCTGGCTATACCACATTTATTTAACCATTTACTTGTTGAAGGATAATTATTATTATTTTTTTAATTTTTGTTATTACAAATATAACTATCATGAAGATTTGTGAGAACATAAATTCTAATTTTTCTAGGATAAATGTCCAGGAATTTTTTCATTGGGTCATAGGTTAGGTGTATATTTAATTTTATTTGAAATTATTTTTCAGAGGGCCTAAACCATTTTATATTTCCACCAGCAATGTATGAGATATCCAATTTACCCACATTTTCTCCATCATATGTTAATGTCAGTATTTTTTTTTCAGTCCTTCTAATGGATGTGTAGCTTTTTCCAACTCTTATTCACCAGCTGGTCAACATCAGAGGGGAACTGGCACTTATATACTCACATATTTTTTTCCAATTCCATTTTTTTATGCTATCAACTTCATTTTCTGAGATCTGCTCTGTGGCTTACAATGTTTTAAGCTTTGCATTTAATATATTTTTTCTTTTGCTCAGAAAAAAATTAGCTACTGCAATTCAAGAAAACTTTGTTCCCCAGTATATTTAATTGTGATAACTAAACTGGTTTCTTTGACATCTCTGGATTCCTTTGATGACCTTCCTTGTTCCCCCATCAAGGGAAGAAAAATGCTTTCTGTAGCAGTAATGTTTTTTAATTCAATGATTATAGGGTCTGGGATACAAAAATGCAGAGATGAAAAAATAATAATTATTATACATAATTTTATACTTCTACATTATTGTTAATATATATCATGAATGTCCAAGTAGGAGGCACATTAAGCAAAATTGGCAACACTTTTTTGATCACAGAATGCTTCAGTATAGAACAGCTAATTAAGCAACTCATAGCAGTATCTTAGGAAAAATTTCTGTAGGAATAATAATATAAGACATTCTACTTATAGTCAGTTATCATGACATGAAACAATTGTTCTGAAACATTTGTGTGTTAGAATCATCTGGGACACGTGATTAAAAATACATATTCCTGGCATTCAATTCTAGATATTCTAAGTGAATAAGACTTGGGTGTATATTTATATACATACGTATGTACTTACATAGGCTTGGACACACATATATAAATAATCTCACATATATAAATATATGCATGTGCGCATATATACATATATGTGTATATATATGTGCACATGCAAATGTATGTAGATATGTGTATGTGTGCATAAATAATATGCATATATGTGTAAGTCTCCTCTCTAAGCAACAACATAGTAAGTACATCAAACATTTCTTTTTAAATGTGTATTTTCTTACAAATGCTTAGAAATTTAAGAAAAAATACTTACTGTATTCATTTCCTAGAACTATTGTACCAAAGTATCACAAATTGGGTAGCTTAAAACAACAAACATTTATTGTCTGAAATTAAGGTGTCAACAGGGCCATGGTCCCTCTGAGACGCTTGAGTTGAAAGAATTCTTCCTTACCTTTTCCTAGTTTGTGGTGTTGGCCCTAAATCCTTGGCATTCCTTGGCTTGCAGCTGCATAACTCCAATATCTGCCTTCATCTTCACATGGAGTTTATCCATGTATCTTCAGATAATCTTCTAACCAAGACAGTCATATTGGATTAAATGTCCACCTAACTGCACTATGACTTTGTTTTAAATAATTATATCTGCAACAACCCTATTTCCATATAGGGTCACATCTTGAGGTACTATGCATTAGAACTTCAACATATCTTTTGGGGGGGCACAGTTCAACTCATAATGCACACTTCTGCAAGGAAGTTTGTGTTACGATAAAGAAATAATTTAAAAAATATATTACCACAAATCCACATCTTCCTAAACCCATGATATTAAGAACTCACACTAAGTGCAATGCTGCTTTTTGTTGAGAACATATCTCAGGTTTTTCCTAATATGTTATCTGTTCTAGATTCTTACTCACTAAATGGTCACTGCATTAAAGGCTTAGGTGTAACATAAATATGCTTAATAATTTAGGCCCAGCTGTTTATTTTAACGTAAGTTAAAAGAACACAAGCAACAATAAAGAGCTATAATAAGAGTCATATAAAAAAAAAGCCAGACAAAAACCTAGCCATCCTTAAAAGTGCATTTTTACCATTAAAATTGTTTCATTAGATATATAAAGTGTGATATATATAATTTCTTAAATGTGGCTTTTATTCTATTTAAAATATGTTATATGTGTTAAAACATTTCTCTGCTATACAGGACAATACACAATATTGACTTAGGTAGTTTTAAAGCTTTATGCTGGGGACCCTCTCTGACACCTTCCTGAGGGTGCGGGTTGGTGGCTAGTGCGAGGCCGCAACATAGCTATAACTGCTTTCGCACACTGAAGAGGGGTGTCACTTTCTCCCCCGGGCGTCGTCGCGCCTGTCCGGAAGCCCGAAGCGTGGGCGCGCAGGCAAAGCTACAGCCTAGAAGTTTTGTCGAGGAGCTGGAGTCGCCTGGCACGGAGAGCACGCACGGAGCTCACCCAGGGATTGTTTGGCAAAAGGAATCTACGTTCTGACTGCGCCATTCCCCAGTGGTTTTAGCCAAGGCTGCTTTTGTAGAATTTTCTTTCAGATTTTGTACTAAAGGGGAAAACAGTTCTTTCCCACATCAGATGTTTCTTAAAGTATGGAGGGGGTGCCACTAACACAACACTCAATAGCTTATTCCAGCGCTTCTAACAAGTTTCCTGTTGTGGCATTCTGGGAACAAAACCTACCCTTTACCAGTGGCCCCACGAGATTCCACAAAGGAGGTGAAATCAGTATTGAAGTGGCCTTATGAAGATGGGAGCAGGACTACCCTAACTGACTGCTGACTTCTTACCCAAGGGGGATAACCATGTCCTAAGGTGATCTCAGTGGATACATGAGAAATACATCTACACGTGGAACTGCTCCTACAGAACACCCACTGAACGCTGGCAGAAGACGTCAGACCTTCCAAAAAGCAAGAAACTCCCCACGTACTTGGGTAGAGCGAAAGAAAAAAGAAATAACAAAGACAAAAGAATAGGGACGGGACCTGGACCAGTGGGAGGGAGCTGTGAAGGAGGAAAGGTTTCCACACACTAGAAAGCCCCTTTGCGGACGGAGACTGCGGGTGGCAGAGGGGGGAAGCTTCGGAGCCACGGGGGAGAGCACAGCCTCAGGGGTGCAAAGGGCAAAGTGGAGAGATTCCCACACAGAGGCTCAGCGCCGAGCAGCACTCACCCGAGAGACTTGTCTGCTCACCCGCCGGGGCGGGCGGGGGCTGGGAGCTGAGGCTCGGGCTTCGGTCGGAGCACAGGGAGAGGACTGGGGTTGGCGGCGTGAACACAGCCTGAAAGGGTTAGCGCACCACAGCTAGCCGGAAGGGAGTCCGGGCAAAAGTCTGCAGCTGCAGAAGAGGCAAGGGACTTTTTCTTGTCTCTTTGTTTCCCGGTGCGCGAGGAGAGGGGATTCAGAGCACCGCCTAAACTAGCTCCAGAGATGGGAGCAAGCCGCGGCTATCAGCGCGGACCCCAGAGGCGGGCACGAGCTGCGGCTATCAGCACGGACCCCAGAGACGGACATAAGACGCTAAGGCTGCTGCTGCCATCACCAAGAAACCTGTGTGCGAGCACAGGTCACTATCCACACCACCCCTCCCTGGAGCCTGTGCAGCACACCACTGCCAGGCTCCTGTGATCCAGGGACAACTTCCCTGGGAGAACGCACGGCGCGCCTCAGGCTGGTGAAACGTCATGACGGCCTCTGCCGCCGCAGGCTCGCCCTGCCTCCGTACCCTTCCCTCCCCCCCGCCTGAGTGAGCCAGAGCCCCCGAAGCAGCTGCTCCTTTAACCCCATTCTGTGTGAGGGAAGAACAGACGCCCTCAGGGGACCTACACGCAGAGGTGGGTCCAAATCCAAAGCTGAACCCCAGGAGCTGTGCGGACAAAGAAGAGAAAGGGAAATTTCTCCCAGCAGCCTCAGAAGCAGCGTATTAAAGTGCCACAAACAACTTGATGTACCTGCATCTGTGGAATAACTGAATAGACAATGAATCAACCCAAATTCAGGAGGTGGACTTTGGGAGCAGGATATATTAATTTTTCCCCTTTTCCTTTTTTTGTGAGTGTATATGTGTATGATTTTGGGTGAGATTTTGTCTGTATAGCTTTGCTTTCACCATTTGTCCAAGGGTTCTGTCCGTCCGTTTTTTTTGTTTGTTTTTGTTTTTCTTTGGACTTAAAAATTTTTTTTCTTAATAAATGTTTCCTTCATAATTTTTTTCTTATTTTCTATTTTTAAAAATTAAAAAAAAATTTTTCTTATTAAATTTGTTACAAAATAATTTTTTATTATAAAAAATTAATAGCAGGCACGTTCTCCGTGAGGCACCAGGCCAGCCGCACCTGAGGGAGTGCTTGGTGGTCGCTTGGCTTGCTTATTAACCGTGGGCTGTAGCAAAGAGATGGAGGCTGCTCAGTGCTAATACGTCACCTAAGACGCCATCTTGCTAGCAGACTGCTCTAGAAAATCTTGGGGGGCTTAAAGAAGCGGTGGCCAGGTGGGGAAAGACGGTGTGGCCAGGAGCTGTGGGCTGCCTTCGGGAAAGGCTGGTGGCCTCCAGGAGCTGAGGGCTCACTAGGCGCCGAAGGTGCCTCTGGTCAGTAGCCAGCAAGAAGCTGGGGCCAGCCATCTCCGTGAGTCTGGGAGTCAATTCTTCTAACCGTGGAGCCATGCCGGGAGGGCACCTCGATTGCAGCTTCATGAGACACCAAGCGGAAGACACAGAATCATCCGGGGGAGGAGAGAAGATGGCGGAAGAGTAAGACGCGGAGATCACCTTCCTTCCCACAGATACAGTAGAAATACATCTACACGTGGAACTGCTCCTACAGAACACCCACTGAACGCTGGCAGAAAACGTCAGACCTCCCAAAGGCAAGAAACTCCCCACGTACTTGGGTAGGGCAAAAGAAAGAAGAAATAACAGAGAAAAAAGAATAGGGATGGGACCTGCACCAGTGGGAGAAAGCCGTGAACGAGGAAAGATTTCCATGCATTAGGAAGCCCCTTCACAGGCAGAGACTGCGGGTGGCAGAGGGGGAAAGCTTCAGAGCCACAGAGGAGAGTGCAGCCACAGGGGTGCAGAGGGCAAAGCGGAGAGATTCCCGCACACAGGATCGGTGCCGACCAGCACTCACCAGCCCGAGAGGCTTGTCTGCTCACCCACCGGGGCGGGCAGGGCTGGGAGCTGAGGCTCGGGCTTCGGTCGGATCGCAGGGAGAGGACTGGGGCTGGCGGTGTGAACACAGCCTGAAGGGGTTAGTGCACCACAGCTGGCTGGGAGGGAGACCGGGAAAAAGTCTGCAGCTGCTGAAGAGGCAAGAGACTTTTTCTTGCTTCTTTATTTCGCGGCGCGCAAGGAGAGGGGATTCAGAGCGCCGCCTAAACGAACTCCAGAGACAGGTGCGAGCCGCAGCGATCAGCGCGGGCCCCAGAGACGGGCATGAGATGCTAAGGCTGCTGCTGCCAACACCAAAAAGCCTGTGTGCGAGCACAGGTCACTCTCCACACCGCCCCTCCAGGGAGCCGGTGCAGCCCACCACTGCCAGGGTCCCGTGATCCGGGGACAACTTTCCCAGGAGAATGCACTGCATGCCTCAGGCTGGTGCAACGTCACACTGGCCTCTGCCACCGCAGGCTCGCCCTGCCTCCTCTGTACCCCTATCTCCCCCCAGACTGAGTGAGCTAGAGCCCCCAAAGCAGCTGCTCCTTTAACCCCGTTCTGTCTGGGCGGGGAACAGACGCCTTCAGGGGACCTACACGCAGAGGTGGGTCCAAATCCAAAGCTGAACCCCGGGAGCTGTGCGAACAAAGAAGAGAAAGGGAAATCTCTTCCAGCAGCCTCAGAAGCTGCAGATTAAAACACCACAAACAACTTGATGTGCCTGCAACTGTTGAATATCTGAATAGACAACGAATCATCCCAAATTCAGGAGGTGGACTTTGGGAGCAGGATATATTAATTTTTCCCCTTTTCCTTTTTTTGTGACTGTATATGTATATGCTTCTGGGTGAGATTTTGTCTGTATAGCTTTGCTTTATAATAGCTTTATTTTACTTCACATATTATAGCTTCTTTCTTTATTTCTTTCTATTTTTTCTCCCTTTTACTCTGAGCCGTGTGGATGAAAGGCTCTTGGTGCTCCAGCCAGGCATCAGGGCTGTGCCACTAAGGTGGGAGAGCCAACTTCAGGACACTGGTCCACAAGAGACCTCCCAGCTCCACATAATACCAAATGGCAAAAATCTCTCAGAGATATCCATCTCAACATCAAGACCCAGCTTCACTCAACGACCAGCAAGCTACAGTGCTGGACATCCTATGCCAAACAACTAGCAAGACAGGAACACAGCCCCATCCATTAGCAGAGAGGCTGACTAAAATCATAATAAGGCCACAGACAGCCCAAAATACACCACCAGACGTGGACCTGCCCACCAGAATGACAAGATCCAGCCTCATCCACCAAAACTCAGGCACTAGTTCCCTCCACCAGGAAGCCTACACAACCCACTGAACCAACCTTAGCCACTGGGGACAGATACGAAAAACAACGGGAACTACAAACCTGCAGCCTGTGAAAAGGAGACCCCAAACACAGTAAGATAAGCAAAATGAGATGACAGAAAAACACACAGCAGATGAAGGAGCAGGGTCAAAACACACCAGACCTAACAAATGAAGAGGAAATAGGTAGTCTACCTGAAAAAGAATTCAGAATAATGATAGTAAGGATGATTAAAAATTTTGGAAATAGAATAGACAAAATGCAGGAAACATTTAACAAGGATGTAGAAGAACTAAAGAGGAACCAAGCAACGATGAAAAACACAATAAATGAAATTAAAAATACTCTAGATGGGATCAATAACAGAATAACTGAGGCAGAAGAAAGGATAAGTGACTTGGAAGATAAAATGGTGGAAATAACTACTGCAGAGCAGGATAAAGAAAAAAGAATGAAGAGAACTGAGGACAGTCTCAGAGACCTCTGGGACAACATTAAACACACCAACATTCGAATTATAGGGGTCCCAGAAGAAGAAGAGAAAAAGAAAGGGACTGAGAAAATATTTGAACAGATTATAGTTGAAAACTTCCCTAATATGAGAAAGGAAATAGTTAATCAAGTCCTGGAAGCACAGAGAGTCCCATACAGGGTAAACCCAAGGAGAAACACGCCAAGACACATATTAATCAAACTGTCAAAAATTAAATATAAAGAAAACATATTAAAAGCAGCAAGGGAAAAACAACAAATAACACATAAGGGAATCCCCTTAAGGTTAACATCTGAACTTTCAGCAGAAACTCTGCAAGCCAGAAGGGAGTGGCAGGATATACTTAAAGTGATGAAGGAGAAAAACCTAAAACCAAGATTACTCTACCCAGCAAGGATCTCATTCAGATGTGATGGAGAAATTAAAACCTTTAGAGACAAGCAAAAGCTGAGAGAGTTCAGCACCACCAAACCAGCTTTACAACAAATGCTAAAGGAACTTCTCTAGGCAAGAAACACAAGAGAAGGAAAACACCTGCAATAACAAACATAAACTGTTTAAGAAAATGGGAATAGGAACATACATATCAATAATTACCTTAAATGTAAATGGATTAAATGCTCCCACCAAAAGACACAGACTAGCTGAATGGATATAAAAACAGGACTCTTATATATGCTGTCTAAAAGAGACCCACTTCAGACTTAGAGACACATACAGACTGAAAGTGAGGGGATGGAAAAAGATATTCCATGCAAATGGAAATCAAAAGAAAGCTGGAGTAGCAATTCTCATATCAGACAAAATAGACTTTAAAATAAAGAATATTACAAGAGACAAAGAAGGACACTATATAATGATCAAGGGATCGATCCAAGAGGAAAGTATAACAATTGTAAATATTTATGCACTCAACATAGGAGCACCTCAATACATGAGGCAAATACTAACAGCCATAAAAGGGGAAATTGACATTAACACAATCATAGTAGGGGACTTTAATACCCCACTTTCACCAATGGACAAATCATCCAAAATGAAAATAAATAAGGAAACACAAGCTTTAAATGATACATTAAACAAGATGGACTTAATTGATATTTATAGGACATTCTACCCAAAAACAACAGAATACACATTTTTCTCAAGTGCTCATGGAACATTCTCCAGGATAGATCATATCTTGGGTCACAAATCAAGCTTTGGTAAATTTAAGAAAATTAAAATCGTATCAAGTATCTTTTCCGACCACAATGCTATGAGACTAGATATCAATTACAGGAAAAGATGTGTAAAAAATACAAACACATGGAGGCTACACAATACACTACTTAATAACGAAGTGATCACTGAAGAAATCAAAGGGGAAATCAAAAAATACTTAGAAACAAATGACAATGGAGGTACAACGACCCAAAACCTATGGGACGCAGCAAAGGCAGTGCTAAGAGGGAAGTTTATAGCAATACAAGCCTACATCAAGAAACAGGAAACATCTCGAATAAACAACCTAACCTTGCACCTAAAGCAATTAGAGAAAGAAGAACAAAAAAACCCCCAAAGCTAGCAGAAGGAAAGAAATCATAAAGATCAGGTCAGAAATAAATGAAAAAGAAATGAAGGAAATAATAGCAAAGATCAATGAAACTAAAAGCTGGTTCTTTGAGAAGATAAACAAAATTGATAAACCATTAGCCAGACTCATCAACAGAAAAAGGGAGAAGACTCAAATCAATAGAATTAGAAATGAAAAAGGAGAAGTAACCACTGACACTGCAGAAATACAAACGATCATGAGAGATTACTACAAGCAACTCTATGCCAATAAAATGGACAACCTGGAAGAAATGGACGGATTCTTAGAAATGCACAAACTGCCAAGACTGAACCAGGAAGAAATAGAAAATATGAACAGACCAATCACAAGCACTGAAATAGAAACTGTGATTAAAAACCTTCCAACAAACAAAAGCCCAGGACCAGATGGCTTCACAGGTGAATTCCATCAAACATTTAGAGAAGAGCTAACGCTTATCCTTCTCAAACTCTTCCAAAATATTGCAGAGGGAGGAACACTCCCAAACTCATTCTACGAGGCCACCGTCACCCTGATACCAAAACCAGACAAAGATGTCACAAAGAAAGAAAACTACAGGTCAATATCACTGATGAACACAGATGCAAAAATCCTCAACAAAATACTAGCAAACAGAATCCAACAGCACATTAAAAGGATCATACACCATGATCAATTGGGGTTTATCCCAGGAATGGAAGGATTCTTCAATATATGCAAATCAATCAGTGTGATACACCATATTAACAAATTGAAGGAGAAAAACCATATGATCATCTCAATAGATGCAGAGAAAGCTTTCGACAAAATTCAATACCCATTTATGATAAAAGCCCTGCAGAAAGTAGGCATAGAGGGAACTTTCCTCAACACAATAAAGGCCATATATGACAAACCCACAGCCAACATTGTTCTCAATGGTGAAAAACTGAAACCATTTCCACTAAGATCAAGAAAAAGACAAGGTTGCCCACTCTCACTATTATTCAACATAGTTTTGGAAGTGTTAGCCATAGCAATCAGAGAAGACAAAGAAATAAAAGGAATTCAAATCGGAAAAGAAGAAGTAAAGCTGTCACTGTTTGCAGATGACATGATACTATACATAGAGAATCCTAAAGATGCTACCAGAAAACTCCTAGAGCTAATCAATGAATCTGGTAAAGTAGCAGGATACAAAATTAATGCACAGAAATCTCTTGCATTTCTATACACTAATGATGAAAAATCTGAAAGTGAAATTAAGAAAACACTCCCGTTTACCATTGCAACAAAAAGAATAAAATATCTAGGAATAAACCTACCTAAGGAGACAAAAGACCTGTATGCAGAAAATTATAAGACACTGATGAAAGAAATTAAAGATGATACAAATAGATGGAGAGATATACCATGTTCTTGGATTGGAAGAATCAACATTGTGAAAATGACTCTACTAGCCAAAGCAATCTACAGATTCAATGCAATCCCTATCAAACTACCACTGGCATTTTTCACAGAACTGGAAAAAAAATTTCACAATTTGTATGGAAACACAAAAGACCCCGAATAGCCAAAGCAATCTTGAGAACGAAAAATGGAGCTGGGGGAATCAGGCTCCCTGACTTCAGACTGTATTACAAAGCTACAGTAATCAAGACAGTTTGGTACTGGCACAAAAACAGAAATATAGATCAATGGAACAGGATAGAAAGCCCAGAGATGAACCCATGCACATATGGTCACCTTATCTTTGATAAAGGAGGCAAGCATATACATTGGAGAAAAGACAGCCTCTTCAATAAGTGGTGCTGGGAAAATTGGACAGATACAAGTGAAAGTATGAAATTAGAACACTCCCTGACACCATACACAAAAATAAACTCAAAATGGATTAAAGACCTAAGTGTAAGGCCAGACACTATCAAACTCTTAGAGGAAAACATAGGCAGAACACTCTATGACATACATCACAGCAAGATTCTTTTTGACCCAACTCCCAGAGAAATTGAAATAGGAACACAAATAAATAAATGGGACCTAATGAAACTTCAAACTTTTGCACAGCAAAGGAAACCATAAACAAGACCAAAAGACAACCATCAGAATGGGAGAAAATATTTGCAAATGAAGCAACTGACAAAAGATTAATCTCCAAGATTTACAAGCAGCTCATGCAGCTCAATAACAAAAAAACGAACAACCCAATCCAAAAATGGGCAGAAGACCTAAATAGACATTTCTCCAAAGAAGATATACAGATGGCCTACAGACACATGATAGAATGCTCAACATCATTAATCATTAGAGAAATGAAAATCAAAACTACAATGATATATCATCTCACACCAGTCAGAATGGCCATCATCAAAAAATCTAGAAACAATAAATGCTGGAGAAGGTGTGGAGGAAAGGGAACACGCTTGCACCGTTGGTGGGAATGTAAATTGATACAGCCACTATGGAGAACAATATGGAGGTTCCTTAAAAAACTACAAATAGTACTACCATACGACCCAGCAATCCCACTACTGGACATATACCCTGAGAAAACCATAGTTCAAAAAGAGTCATGTACCAAAATGTTCATTGCAGCTCTATTTACAATAGACAGGACATGGAAGCAACCTAAATGTCCATCGACAGATGAATGGATAAAGAAGATGTGGCAGATATATACAATGGAATATTACTCAGCCATAAAAAGAAATGAAATGGAGGTATTTGTAATGAGGTTCATGGAGTTAGAGTTTGTCATACAGAGTGAAGTAAGTCAGAAAGAGAAAAACAAATACAGTATGCTAACACATATATACGGAATCTAAGAAAAAAAAAAAAAAAAGGCCATGAAGAACCTAGTGGCAAGACGGGAATAAAGACACAGACCTACTAGAGAATGGACTTGAGGATATGGGGAGGGGGTGGGGTGAGATGTGACAGGGTGAGATAGTGTCATGGGCATATATACACTACCAAATGTAAAATAGATAGCTAGTGGGAAGCAGCCACATAGCACAGGGAGATCAGCTCGGTGACTTATGACCACCTAGAGGGGTGGGATGGGGAGGGTGGGAGGGAGGCAGATGCAAGAGGGAAGAGATATAGGAACATATTGTATATGTATAACTGATTCACTTTGTTATAAAGCAGAAGCTAACACACCATTGTAAGGCAATTATACTTCAATAAAGATGTTAAAAAAAAAGAATCATACAAAAAAAATTAATAAATTTATTTTAAAAAATTAAAAATAATTTTTTTCTTAACAATTTTTTTCTAATTTCTTATTATAGTAGCTTTATTTTATTTTATTTTATCCTCTTTCTTTCTTTCTTTCTATTTTTTCTCCCTTTTATTCTGAGCTGTGTGGATGAAAGGCTCTTGGTGCTCCAGCCAGGCATCAGGGCTGTGCATCTTAGGTGGTAGAGCCAACTTCAGGACACTGGTCCACAAGAGACCTCCCAGCTCCATGTAATACCAACAGGCGAAAATCTCTCAGAGATCTGCATCTCAACATCAAGACCCAGCTTCACTCAACGACCAGCAAGATACAGTGCAGGACACCCTATGCCAAACAACTAGCAAGACAGGAACACAGCCCCATCCATTAGCAGAGAGGCTGCCTAAAATCATAATAAGGCCACAGACACCCCAAACACACCACCAGACGTGGACGTGCCCACCAGAAAGACAAGATCCAGCCTCATCCATCAGAACACAGGCACTAGTCCCCTCCAGCAGGAAGCCTACACAACCCACTGAACCAACCTTAGCCACTGGGGAGAGATACCAAAAACAACGGGAACTATGAACCTGCAGTCTGTGAAAAGGAGACCCCAAACACAGTAAGATAAGCAAAATGAGAAGACAGGAAAACACACAGCAGATGAAGGAGCAGGGTCAAAACACACCAGACCTAACAAAAGAAGACGAAATAGGCAGTCTACCTGAAAAAGAATTCAGAATAATGATAGTAAAGATGATCCAAGATCTTGGAAATAGAATAGACAAAATGTAAGAAACATTTAACAAGGACATACAAGAACTAAAGAGGAACCAAGCAATGATGAAAAACACAATAAATGAAATTAAAAATACTCTAGACGGGATCAATAGCAGAATAACTGAGGCAGAAGAACGGATAAGTGACCTGGAAGATAAAATAGTGGAAATAACTATTGCAGAGCAGAATAAAGAAAAAAGAATGAAAAGAATTGAGGACAGTCTCAGAGACCTCTGGGACAACATTAAATGCACCAACATTCGAATTATAGGGGTCCCAGAAGAAGAAGGGAAAAAGAAGGGGACTGAGAAAATATTTGAAGAGATTATAGTTGACAACTTCCCTAATATGGGAAAGTAAATAGTTATCAATTCCTGGAAGCACAGAGAGTCCCATACAGGATAAATCCAAGGAGAAACATGCCAAGACACATATAAATCAAACTATCAGAATTTAAATATAAAGAAAACATATTAAAAGCATCAAGGAAAAAACAACAAATAAGACACAAGGGATCCCCATAAGGTTAACATCTGATCTTTCAGCAGAAACTCTGCAAGCCAGAAGGGAGTGGCAGGATATACTTAAAGTGATGAAGGAGAAAAACCTAAAACCAAGATTACTCTACCCAGCAAGGATCTCATTCAGATTTGATGGAGAAATTAAAACCTTTAGAGACAAGCAAAAGCTGAGAGAGTTCAGCACCACCAAACCAGCTTTACAACAAATGCTAAAGGAACTTCTCTAAGCAAGAAACACAAGAGAAGGAAAACACTTACAATAACAAACCCAAAACATTTAAGAAAATGGGACTAGAAACATACATATTGATAATTACCTTAAATGTAAATGGATTAAATGCTCCCACCAAAAGACACAGACTGGCTGAATGGATATTAAAACAGGACCCATATATATGCTGTGTACAAGAGACCCACTTCAGACCTAGAGACACATACAGACTGAAAGTGAGGGGATGGAAAAAGATATTCCATGCAAACTGGAGTAGCATTTCTCATATCAGACAAAATAGACTTTAAAATAAAGACTATTACAAGAGACAAAGAAGGACACTACATAATGATCAAGGGATCAATCCAAGAAGAAGGGATAACAATTGTAAATATTTATGCACCCAACATAGGAGCACCTCAATACATAACGCAAATACTAACAGCCATAAAAGGGGAAATCGACAGTGACACAATCATAGTAGGGGACTTTAGCACCCCACTTTCACCAATGGACACATCACCCAAAATGAAAATGAATACGGAAACACAAGCTTTAAATGATACATTAAACAAGATGGACTTAATTGATATTTATAGGACGTTCCACCCAAAAACAACAGAATACACATTTTTCTCAAGTGCTCATGGAACATTCTCCAGGATAGATCATATCTTGGGTCATAAATCAAGCCTTGGTAAATTGAAGAAAACTGAAATCATATCAAGTGTTTTTTCCGACTACAACGTTATGAGACTAGATATCAATTACAGGAAAAGATCTGTAAAAAATAAAAACACATGGAGGCTATGCAATACACTACTTAATAACGAAGAGATCACTGAAAAAATCAAAGGGGAAATCAAAAAATACCTAAAAACAAATAACAATGGAGACACGATGACCCAAAACCTATGGGATGCAGCAAAAGCAGTTCTAAGAGGGAAGTTTATGGCAATACAAGCCTACATCAAGAAACAGGAAACATCTCAAATAAACAACCTAACATTGTAACTAAAGCAATTAGAGAAAGAAGAACAAAAAAAACCCCAAAGCGAGCAGAAGGAAAGAAATCATAAAGATCAGATCAGAAATAAATGAAAAAGAAATGAAGGAAACAATAGCAAAGTCAACAGAACTAAAAGCTGATTCTTTGAGAAGATAAACAAAATTGATAAACCATTAACCAGACTCATCAAGAAAAAAATGGAGAAGACTGAAATGAATAGAATTAGAAATGAAAAAGGAGAAGTAACCACTGACACTGCAGAAATACAAATGATCACAAGAGATTACTACAAGCAACTCTATGCCAATAAAATGGACAACATGGAAGAAATGGACAAATTCTTAGAAATGCACAACCTGCCGAGACTGAACCAGGAAGAAATAGAAAATATGAACAGACCAATCACAAGCACTGAAATTGAAACTGTGATTAAAAATCTTCCAACAAACAAGAGCCCAGGACCAGATGGCTTCACAGGCAAATTCTATCAAACATTTAGAGAAGAGCTAACACCTATCCTTCTCAAATTCTTCCAAAATATTGCAGAGGGAGGAACACTCCCCAACTCATTGTACGAGGCCACCGTCACCCTGATACCAAAACCAGACAGAGAGGTCACAAAGAAAGAAAACTACAGGCCAATATCACTGATGAACATAGATGCAAAAATCCTCAACAAAATACTAGCAAACAGAATCCAACAGCACATTAAAAGGATCATACACCATGATCAAGTGGGGTTTATTCCAGGAATGCAAAGATTCTTCAATATACACAAATCAATCAACGTGATACACCATATTAACAAATTGAAGAAGAAAAACCATATGAACATCTCAATAGATGCAGAGAAAGCTTTCGACAAAATTCAACACCTACTTATGATAAAAGCCCTGCAGAAAGTAGGCATAGAGCGAACTTTCCTCCACATAATAAAGGCCATATTTGACAAACCCACAGCCAACTTTGTCCTCAATGGTGAAAAACTGAATCCATTTCCACTAAGATCAGGAACAAGACAAGGTTGCCCACTCTCACCACTATTATTCAACATAGTTTTGGAAGTGTTAGCCACAGCAATCAGAGAAGAAAAAGAAATAAAAGGAATCCAAATCGGAAAAGAAGAAGTAAAGCTGTCACTGTTTGCAGATTACATGATACTATACATAGAGAATCCTAAAGATGCTACCAGAAAACTACTAGAGTTAATCAATGAATTTGGTAAAGTAGCAGGATACAAAATTAATGCCCAGAAATCTCTTGTACTCCTATACACTAATGATGAAAAATCTGAAAGTGAAATTAATAAAACACTCCCTTTTGCCATTGCAACAAAAAGAATAAAATATCTAGGCATAAACCTACCTAAGGAGACAAAAGACCTGTATGCAGAAAATTATAAGACACTGATGAAAGAAATTAAAGATGATACAAATAGATGGAGAGATATACCATGTTCTTGGATTGGAAGAATCAACATTGTGAAAATGACTCTACTACTCAAAGCAATCTACAGATTCAATGCAATCCCTATCAAACTACCACTGGCATTTTTCACAGAACTAGAACAAAAAAATTCACAATTTGTATGGAAACACAAAAAACCCTGAATAGCCAAAGCAATCTTGGGAATGAAAAACGGAGCTGGAGGAATCAGGCTCCTTGACTTCAGACTATATTACAAAACTACAGTAATGAAGACAGTTTGGTACTGGCACAAAAACAGAAACATAGATCAATGAAACAGGATAGAAAGCCCAGAGATGAACCCACACACATATGGTCACCTTACCTTTGATAAAGGAGGCAAGCATATACAATGGAGAGAAGACAGACTCTTCAATAAGTGGTGCTGGGAAAACTAGACAGGTATATGTAAAAGTATGAAATTAGAACACTCCCTGACACCATACACAAAAATAAACTCAAAATGGATTAAAGACCTAAGTGTAAGGCCAGACGCTATCAAACTCTTAGAGGAAAACATAGGCAGAACACTCTATGACATAAATCACAACAAGATCCTTTATGACCCAGCTCCTAGAGAAGTGGAAATAAAAACAAAAATAAACAAATGTGACCTAATGAAACTTAAAAGCTTTTGCACAGCAAAGGAATCCATAAACAAGACGAAAAGACAACCCTCAGAATGGGAGAGAATATTTGCAAATGAAGCAACTGACAAAGGATTAATCTCCAAGATTTACAAGCAGCTCATGCAGCTCAATAACAAAAAAAACAAACAACCCAATCCAAAAATGGGCAGAAGACCTAAATAGACATTTCTCCAAAGAGGATATACAGATTGCCAACAGACACATGAAAGAATGCTCAACATCATTAATCATTAGAGAAATGAAAATCAAAACTACAATGAGATATCATCTCACACCGGTCAGAATGGCCATCATCAAAAAATGTAGAAACAATAAATGCTGGAGAGGATGTGGAGAATAGGGAACCCTCTTGCACTGTTGGTGGGAATGTAAATTGATACAGCCACTATGGAGAAGAGTATGGAGGTTCCTTAAAAAACTAAAAATAGAACTACCATACGACCTAGCAATCCCAGTGCTGGACATATACCCTGAGAAAACCATAATTCAAAAAGAGTCATGAAAAAAAAAAAAAAAAAAAGAGTCATGTATCAAAATGTTCATTTCATCTCTATTTACAATAGCCAGGACATGGAAGCAACCTAAGTGTCCATCATCAGATGAATGGATAAAGAAGATGTGGCACATATATACAATGGAATATTACTCAGCCATAAAAAGGAATGAAATGGAGGTATTTGTAATGAGGTGGATGGAGTTAGAGTCTGTCATACAGAGTGAAGTAAGCCAGAAAGAGAAAAACAAATACAGTATGCTAACACATATATATGGAATAAGGAAAACATAAATAAAAAATAAAGGTCATGAAGAAGCTAGTGGCAAGACGGGAATAAAGACACAGACCTACTAGAGAATGGACTTGAGGATATGGGGAGGGGGAGGGGTAAGATGTGACAGGGTGAGAGAGTGTCATGGACATATATACACTACCAAATGTAAAATAGATAGCTAGTGGGAAGCAGCTGCATAGCACAGGGAGATCAGCTCGGTGCTTTGTGACCACCTAGAGGGGTGGGATAGGGAGGGTGGGAGGGAGGAAGATGCAAGAGGGAAGAGATATGGGAACATATGTATATGTATAACTGATTCACTCTGTTATAAAGCAGAAACTAACACACCATTGTAAAGCAATTATACTCCAATAAAGATATTTAAAAAATAAAAAAAATAAAAACAATAAAAATGCATTTGTATATCTTTGCTCTGAAAAAAAAAAAAAAAAAGCTTTATGCTAGCTTTATGATTTCTTAGTATTTCTTTTTGATGAGGCCCTAACCTGAAGATATAACTTAAAACATGGGTTTATATTAATTATAATTTTTATCAATTTTGAATCATAATCAACTTTATGAATGAATTTCTTTTAGTAACATATTCAGCCTACTTGTTAAGTGCTATAAATTATAGTGAAAATGTTGGATATTACTAGTATGCAATATAAGTTATCAAATCATTGTTACCCTTTATATAAATAAAATCTCTATTAGCTATGTATTTTGATAAAAAAAATATTTTTTTTTCAAATCTAGTTCATGGTGCTACACAAAGTTCAGGAAGAAGTCAGTTATAATAGGAACTTTTGCAGATGTTGCACAAAAATAATATTTTCCAAACCTCATATCAGGGGGTTTACAAAAGCTTAGCAGCAAACAATAAAATACCTTAGATGATCTACAACTTTGATAGGGTCCTGCTTTTTTTTTTTTTTTTTAACAAAACACAGTGGTGTAAGTTAAAAATATTTTTAAAGTATTTATCTATTATTTATCTATGTAAATTAAGTAAATTATAATATATATGATATTGCAAACCTAAAGTTCCCTGTTTCCCGTATTAAAGATTATTTGTTACAAATGTTCCAGAGCCCTTCCCATCTCTGCTTTGACATGAATTTCTTCTATAAACTCTAAAGTGATTGATTAGTGTGAGGCAATCGTTAGTTGTTCCTCAACAAAACAGTCATGTTTGACCAGATTTTCAGAAAATTGATGGTTTGTTATTTGAAGATAACTGTTGTTTTTGAAATGCAATTCATGTTTTAATGTTATTTTAACTTATTTTTAAAGATAGCACATATAACACATATGATCGTGGGTTTAACAATATAAATAATCATTTCCAACTCAGATCTAAATTACTTTTTTTTTTTTTTTTACCACATCTAAAGCAAAAAGGTAAAACTTTCCCCCATTGCTTCAGATCAGAAAGGACAAAATGGGCCTATCATAAATGAAATTTTCTCCCAAGAATAGACTGTGGAATTTGTGAAATAGAGTTGAAACAATCAATAGCATAGCTATTATTCCTCTGTTGATTAGTAAAGTCAGCAAGTTGCAGTGTGTATTCAGGGGAAAATAATAACTCCTTAGTAATGTTTTTAAGGATTATGAATTTAAAGGGAATCTCCAAGATATGCAAATAAGATTTTAATTCTGTGTGTCAATTTTACACACAGTACAAAATAGAGTATAGTTAGATATGAACATGTACAGATATAGTAAGAGATTCCCAGAAGGGCTATTAAGTGAGTGGTTGGAGGATTAGAGAGATTTCACAAAAAAAAGGGCATAGGCATTGGAGCTTGAAAAGTATGCAAATTTAACAAGCCAAGATCAACAGTGTGACAATAAATGGAAATAAAGTGTTGAGAATAAGAAATGTTTTTCACATGCAGTTAACTTTTCCTAAATTCTACCTCATTAGATGGAATGGGGACAAAACTGTGCAGGTTCCTGGATCTTTACCTCTATTTTTAAAATTAATTTTTATTGGAGTATTGTTGATTTACAATGTGTTAGTTTCTGCTGTACAGCAAAGAATCGGTTATATGTATACACATGTCCACACTTTTTTAGATTCTATTCCCATAAAGGTCATTACAGAATATTGAGTAGAGTTCCCTGTGCTATACAGTAGGTTCTTATTCGTTATCTATTTTATATATATAGTGGTGTGTATATGTCAATACCAATCTCCCAATTTATCACTCCCTCACCTTTCCCCTTGGTAACCATAAATTTGTTTTCTACATCTGTGTCTCTATTTACCTCTATTAATAAAAAAAAAAATTTTTGAGATATAATTGAAAAAAAATTGCTTTTATTGAATATATATAATTTTATCAAATAATGTATTTTGGTTATTTATTAACAGTTCTTTTTGCCTTTAGCATTGAAGACTCCACTTATTACCAAAGTTACTTGGTCACCAATCCCCTAGCCCCTCAGTGAGGTAGTTTAATCCATTTGTACTAAAGTTAGATTGTTTTGTCCACGTTCTTCATTGCATACTGGGATATTAGCTTACTCATTTATTTTTAATTTGCACACATTAAAATTTACTCATTTTGCTGGAAAATTCTTTGAGATTTGACAAATATGTGGTTTCATGTAGCCACCATTAAAGAATGTACTAGAATAATTTCACTACTAAAAAATGCCCTGTACATCACTTCTTCAACATTCTTCAACCTCTAAGTGCCTGGCAGACACTGATTTTTTTTTTTTTTTTTTTTTTTACCATTCTTATCATTATGACTTTTCTAAAATATCACATAATGATAATGATAATGACATGGTATAATGATAATATAATGATTAAGCCTCTCAGACTGGTTTCTTTCACTTAGCAATAAGTGCATGACTGCCAATGAAACATCTATAATTCTCATCCTTGTGCTTCTGCATGTAAGGTTATTTTTGTTTTGTTTTCTAACTAATTTCAAAGACTATTTTTTTTTTTTTTTTTTGGTTTTTGTCAGTTTGTTATATTTCTAGGTATAGTTTTGTTTTGCTATTTACCCTGCTTGATAGTTTCTGAGATTTCTGAAACTGTGATTAGGTATAAGTCACTAATTTTGGAAATTTCTTGATTATTATTACTTTCGATATTTGTTTTACTTCTTTACTTTTCTTCTTTTGGTATTACAAGTATATGTATGTTACAGCTTTTGAACTTGCCCCATAGTTGTTGGATATTCTGCTGTGTTTGTTTTTTTTTTTTCTTTCTTTCTTTTTCTCTTTGTATTTTAATTTGGAGAGTTTCTATTACCTTTCCTCAAGTTCACTTATTCTTTACTCAGCCATATGTAGTCTACTGTTGAGACCATTAAAGGCATTCTTTATTTCTGTTTCAGTATTTTTGAGTTCTAACATTTCCCTTTCACCATTTTTAGAATTTTCACCTCTGCTTAAATTATTCATCTCTTCTTTTATGCTGTCTATTTTTTCTATTAGATCACTTAACATATTAATCATATTTTATTTTTTATTTTTACTTTTTTTACATCTTTTTTGAAGTATAATTGCTTAACAATAGTGTGTTAATTTCTGCTTTATAACAAAGTGAATCAGCTATACACATACATATATCCCCACATCTCCTCCCTCTTGAGTCTCCCTCCCACCCTCCCCATGCCACCCTTCTAGGTGGTCACAAAGCAGTGAACTGATCTCCCTGTGCTATGTGGCTGCTTCCCACTAGCTATCTATTTTACATTTGGTAGTGTATATATGTTCATGCCACTCTCTCATTTCGTCCCAGCTTACTTTTCCTCCTCTCTGTGTCCTCAAGCCCATTCTCTACATCTGCATCTTTATTCCTGTCATGCCCCTAGGTTCTTCATGGGCATTTTTTTTTTTTTTAGATTCCATATATATGTGTTAGCATATGGTATTTGTTTTTCTCTTTCTGACTTACTTCACTCTGTATGACAGATTCTATGTCCATCCACCACACTACAAATAATTCAATTTCATTTCTTTTTATGGCTGAGTAATATTCCATTTTATATATCTGCCACATCTTTTTATCCATTCATCTGTCAGTGGACACTTAAGTTGCTTCCATGTTCTGGCTCTTGTAAATAGAGATGCAATGAACATTGTGGTACATGACTCTTTTTGAATTATGGTTTTCTCAGGGTGTATGCCCAGTAGTGGGATTGCTGTGTCATATGGTAGTTCTATTTTTAGTTTTTTTAAGGAACCTCCATACTGTTCTCCATAGTGGCCATATCAATTTATATTCCCACCAACAGTGCAAGAGGGTTCCCTTTTCTCCACACCCTCTCCAACATTTATTGTTTGTAGAGTTTTTGATGATGGCCATTCTGACTGGTGTGATGTGATACCTCATTGTAGTTTTGATTTGCATTGCTCTAATGATTAGTGACGTTGAGCATCCTTTCATGTGCTTGTTGGCAATCTGTATATCTTCTTTGAAGAAATGTCTATTTAGGTCTTATGCTTATTTTTGGATTGGATTGTTTGCTTTTTTGATATTGACCTGCATGAGCTGCTGGTAAATTTTAGAGATTAACCCTTTGTCAGTTACTTCATTTGCAAATATTTTCTCCAATTCTGAGGGCTGTTCTTTTGTCTTGTTTATGGTTTCCTTTGCTGTGCAAAAGCTTTTAAGTTTCATTAGGTCCCATTTGTTTACTTTTGTTTTTATTTCCATTTTTCTAGGAGGTGGGTCAAAAAGGATCTTGCTGTGATTTATGTCATAGAGTGTTCTGCCTAGGTTTTTCTGCTAAGAGTTTTATAGTGTCTGGCCTTACATTTAGGTCTTTAATCCATTTTGAGTTTATTTTTGTGTATGGTGTTAGGGGGTGTTCTGCTTTCATTCTTTTACATGTAGCTGTCCGGTTTTACCAGCACCACTTATTGAAGGGGCTGTCTTTTCTCCATTGTATATTCAACATTGTGAAAATGACTATACTACCCAAAGCAATCTACAGATTCAATGCAATCCCTATCAAACTACCAATGGCAGTTTTCACAGAACTAGAACAAAAAATTTCACAATTTGTATGGAAACACAAAAGACCCCAAATACACAAAGCAATCTTGAGAAAAAAAACGGAGCCTGGAGGAATCAGGCTCCCAGACTTCAGACTATACTACAAAGCTACAGTAATCACGACAGTAGGGTACTGGCACAAAAACAGAAATATAGATCAATGTAACAGGATAGAAAGCCCAGATATAAACCCATGCACATAAGGTCACCTTATTTTTGATAAAAACATCATAGTTATTTTAAATACTGAATTTTAAATTCCCTGTCTCCTGACATCTGTGTCAAATGTGAGTTGGCTTCAGATGCTTACTTTTTTGTTTCAGATGGTTTTGTGTTTTGCCTTTTAACATGTTTTGTAATTATTTATAGGAAGTCAAACATGATGTATTGGGTGACAAAAACCGAGGAAAATAGTCATTTAGTGGTAGTTTTTTTTTTTTTTTTTCTTTTTATCTGACTAGAAGTTTTGTTGTGTCTAATGTTTGTAACATCTGTAGGTGCCAGAGTCTTAACTTTTCTCTAGTTCCCTAGTTTTCAACTCTCCTGTAAATTCTGGGTTTCCCTAAGTACTCCTCTGAGAGTTGTAGCCTTTTTAAGTGTACTCTACTATTATTATCCTGGAGCCCTCTTGCCATGCTATTTAGGTGTTTGTAGGGGGGATTTTTCTATAATCTTCTAATTAAATCTCAATCTTTTAGTAGGCCTATGTGCCTGGCATGTAACAATCACAAGGGATTTTCAACATTTTTATTCTACTACATGAAACAGAAAAGCTCCTGGGGACAGAAATTGGAAAAATGCTCTTCTCTCAAGGGGGATGAAACTCTGGTAAAATCTTTCTTCTGGAAAATAGAATTTTGCTATAGAGAACACTCTCATATATTTCATGATTATTCTTCCCCTCCCCCTGGCTTAGCCAAGAACTTATCTATCTCAGATAGTCATCATATGACCTTGGAGTGTTTCCAGTGGTAAAATCCAGAAAAGTGTGGGAACCCCCCCCTCCACAAGTGTTTCTCACTTCCATGCTAATTCACACTCAGCTTCCAGCAATCAATCATAATTATCATTTAGTTGCTTCTATTAGTTTCTAGTTCCAACTGTTTCTGCTTCAGCTAAGCAGATTTTGGCTGTGACTCTCTGGATTCTCCTATCCGTATGGATTTTGACATAGCACTGTGACCTCAGATTTCTAATAGGGCTCAGAGAAGGCACTGATTTCAGTTTTTCAGTTTTTTTTTTCATAAGAATGGGAGTGATACTTCCAAATTTTTTTGCATGTCAGAGCTGAAGTTAGAAGTCTAATAACTCTTAAAATATCCTTTTCTGCTAGTTCTATAATTTCTATCATTTCTAGTTCAGTTTCAATTAATTTATTTTCCTCTACATTATGAGCCCAGTTTTCCTTCTGCTTTACATGCCTGATGGGATTTTTGCCAATTCAAAGCTTGCTTTGTTATGTAGGTGAAGAGTTTAGTTTAGTGTAGGTCTAATTAGCTCCACTCCTGAGGAGCTTTGGATTACTCTATGATACCCTGTGAATTATGAGGTATTCCACTCTGGAGAATTAGAACATGAGCTAATTCTGGTGTTGTGCAAGATCAGGGGATTCATGATTCTGCTCTCTTGAATGGTTCTTTACTACACTTTAGGTACTTTCCTCATACAAATGTGCTGATCAGTACACAGATAAAAATCCTATGGGATTCTCATAGATTATTGGAGATCTCCTTCATTGAAGCTCTCTCTTCTCCAGTACTATATCAAACTCTAATGTCCTGGAATCTTCCAGCTCTCTATTGATAACTTGGAGAAATTATCAAGTGATACTTAGATTCTCTTGCAGTTTGGAATCTCTCTGGGCCGTAAAATATGGTGATATTGAGGCTTGGATTAGTTTCCTAGGGCTGCTGAAAGAAATTACAAAACACTTGGATATTTCAAAATAATAGAAATTTATTGTCAAACAGTTCTGGAGGCTACAAGTCTGAAATCAAGATGTAGGCAAAGTCATGCTCTCTTTAAGACTCTGGTAGCATGTTTCCTCTTCCTAGATTTTGGTAATTGTTGGCAATATCTGGCTTTCCTTGCCTTGTGGTAGCATAACTCCAATCTCAGTGTTCTTTGTCACATGGTGTGCTTCCCTGTTTATCTCTGCATCCAAATTTCCCTCTTGTTATAGTGACACTAGCCATTGAATGAGGGCCCATTCTATATAACCCAGGATGACCTCACCTTAATTATATCTGCAAGGACCCTATTTCCAAATAAGTTCACATTCACAGAGTCCAGGTCGACATGGATTTGTGGAGAAAATATTCTGTCCAATACAGCATTCAATCTGTTTCCCATCTCTTCTAGAATCACTGTCTGAACACTTTTGCTTCGAATTTTTTTCCAGCTTTTAGTTTCAGGTGGAGGAGGAGTATTTTGGTTCCTGTTACTCTATCTTGGCCAGAAGCAGAAATTCTCCCCTTCTTCTCTGTTTACCCAGCATATTGCTAATGTTTTAATTGGCGTTCAGTGCACAATTTTCTTTGATAAAAATTTCCACTGCCTAAAACCTGACTTGAATGCATTAAAAAGGTAAAATATATCAAAATATTAGAAAAATTGTGGTGGGCAGATGTTGAAAATGCATTAACTGTGTGTAAGTTGATTTTTGATAAAATTGAGATTTCAAAGTTATTGAGAAGTAAAATGCATGATTTGAATTTTGCTTAGAGAAGGTAAATGTGATACATAAAATGTAGTGTGGGCAAAAAAAAAGTAAGAATTTCAGGGAGGAAATTCTATAGAAATAGAAATCTAAGGGTCTGAACCAATATGGGTCAGTGTGATTGTTAGAAAGGATAAGGTCAAGTTACTGCTAAGGTTGAATTGTCATAACTTGTCGGTGTACTAGAGAAAATAAAGCTGTTCCAAGGTTGTGACAACACAGTGGCCTCAGCTAAGTCCTCAACAATTATTGGTATAAAGATTACTGTATTAAGGAATGTTTCCTGGAGATCCATTCATAAGTCCTTATTATTCTGTAAAATGAGGCAAATTATAGGCCATAATGAATTAGTGATATGACTGTAACTAACATATATTATTACTCTCAATTATAAGTTCTGTGATGTCTTTTACTAGACAACTATCTCTTCTTTTTTATTCTATCATGTCGGAATGTTATGACATTAAGATTCTCTGACTAAGTCATTTTATGAGTACCAGAATGAATACAAAATATTGCCAGTGAGTAGCACATTCTTTTAGATAAACAATAAATTTTCAGATTCTAGAGTTTAGGACATGGTTTATGTATTTACTCACACATTTTCTTAAGCAATATGGAAAATCTGACAGTGTATGAAATACAGAAGTTGTCATTCCATCACTGGAGAAACATGACTGTGTTTAAAAATGAATTCAGAAATTTGAATCATGTAACACTTCATAGAATGATTTTTGATATCAGAGAATAACTGGAAAAGTTATTTTAATATAAAAAGTAAATAAACCTTACCTAGATTTTGCAGTGTTTTAAGAGTTGAATATATCAACATCTGCTCATTATAGGAAACTATAAATCCCTCCATCTAGCAAGGTTTCCTAAACAGTCATTTTAACTGTAATTGCTTAGAATTTTTATGTTAATTTTCAATATGATTTCTAATTAGTTATTCATTGGTATTTTACTGATACATTAAAATTAAAATATATTAAGTACCTACTCTGTCCAAAAATTATGTTAGAGATCATAAAATACACTAATTTAACAAAATAAGTATATACTGGGTATTCTGTTCAAAGACCTTTAATTATTAAATGAGGCATACTAATTAAAGGTGGACAAAAAGTCCTTTCCAAGTACATTTACATGACTTTACATGAATTTGTAAACAATTGCATTTACAACACAGCATGACAAAGACAATATTACTTGTTTGCAAACTGCTGATTTCATAAAGGATGAATTGTTAATTCTGCCTAGTCCAGAAGGTATATTCTTTACATCTTTTAATTTGTGCCATGAGAAAAAAGTTTCTATTCTCCTAGCAGAAATATGGGAAATGTGCATTCAAGGATGAGAGAACAGAATGTTATAAAAGCATGGAAGCATGAAGTAGCACATGTTCAGGGAATGGCAGAAACACAGACTATAGAGTATAGAGGAAAGATAGCATATGATAAGGATAAAAATAGGCTGGAATGGATTGTGAAGAACTTTGCATGATATGATCAAGAGTCTAAGGGTGAATTCTATGCACAGTGGAGTCCCATGTGTGGGTTATGCCTGAACATGACAGGATTATTTTCTTCTATTTGAAAGTTATTTTTTGGCTTTTGTGGATTTAAGGGTCCAGAAGAATGAAATAATTAAGGATTTATCCAAGTTTTCCAACTAAGATGACTAAGACATGATTATATTAACACAGGGTTCCCCAACCCCCAGACTGGAGACTGGTACCAGTCGGTGGTCTGTTGGGAACTGGGTAGCACAGCAGGAGGTGAGAGGCAGGCAGGTTAGCAAAGCTTCATCTGCTGTTCCCCGTCGCTCGCATTACTGCCTGAACCATTGCTCACATTACTGCCTGAACCATCCCCCCATGCCCCCAGCTGTAGAAAAATTGTCTTCCACAAAACTGGCTCCTGGTGCCAAAAGGGTGGGGGCCACTGTATTAACACATATTTTTAATAAGAGTGTTAATAAATAATTATTGATTCTAATTTGTTCCCTATACTTAAAGTGAGATCAAGTGAGGTAAGTAAATAGATACCTAAAAGATTAACTTTAAAAAGTCATATTAAAAATAGATATAAAGGTGGTGATAGTTCAATGATCTTTAATTCTTTTTAATCTATATTATTCATAAAAATATGTGAAACTATAAATCTTCTCTTTAATTATATATTCAGGATATAGAAACCTACCTTATTCAGGGTAGTAGAGAGAAAATTAAAAACCAAATTTGGAAAGTCACGTTCATATGATTTGCCAAATTTTACACTGTTTACTGTGTAACTATTCTTTACCCTGTGTAGATTTATTTATAATTTTAATTATTGAATTTGGCATAATATTTAAGTGCAGAGGCTTTGGAGTCAAATAAACATGAGTAGAATTCCCAGTTCCATTCATCACTTGCTATGTAAAGTAGATAAAGTCCTCTGCATCTAGGTTCCACATTCCACATTCTATTTCATTTCTAATACAATATGACTAGCAGTACCCATATAATATTATTAGAGAGTGTTTAAATGAAGTTGGGCATGTGAAATATTTATTTCAGTGTTTGTTTGGCATATGATAGCAGTTTAAGATATCATGGAGGAGGCAGAGTCAAGATGGCAGAGTAGGAGGATGTGGAGTTCACATCTCCTCACAACTAGGGCAGCTTCCAGATGCTGGTGTGGGACCTCAGAGACCTAAGGGGTAGGGAGAATCCCCTGAGTGACTGGGTAGGATGTGGGGGGAAGTGAGGAGGGGAGGAGAAGTGGAGGTGGGATGGGACTGGTGCCCCTGAGGGGATACTGGGGAGGGGAGGGGTTCCCATGCTTGGGAGGGGCTCAAAATGGTGAGGGGATCAGCAGGGAGGGGGAGAGACCCTTGGAGGATTGGAGAATCAGAAAGGAATGCAGCCAGCATTTCCACCACTCACTTGGGCTCCAGTAAGCCTGCTGGGGTCCCAGGCCTAAACATCACCACCTCCAGCTGTGCCGAGCCTAAGTCCTGCCCCTCAATAGCCAGGGATTTCCCTGGGCCTAGGCCCTGCCCCTGCCTAAACCCCAACCCTGCCTAAGATGCCCCCAAAGCCAAGGCCTTTTCTGGCATTTTTTTTTTTTTTTTTTGCTATTTTGATCCTGCTTTACTGTGTTGTTGTTGTTTCATTTACATTTTTATATTTTCTAATATATTTTTTATTTTTCTAATTTTATTTTATTTTTTATTCTTTGTTATTTTTCTGCTCTTTTGTTTTTCTGCAGCATGTGGCTGGAGGGATCTTGGTTCACAGACCAGAGGTCAGGCCTGATCTCCTGTGGTGGGAGTGCCAAGTCCAAACCACTGGTTTAACAGAGAACCACAGACACCAGGGGAAATTAATAGGAGTGAGGTCTTCCGGAGGTCCTAATTTCAGCACCAAGACCCGGCTCTACCCAACTGCCTGCAAACTCCAGTGCTGGGCACCTCAGGCCAAACAAACACCAAGACAGGAACATAGTCCCACCCATCAAAAAAATGAGACAACAAAAAAATATGTTACAGATGAAAGGGTAAGGTAAAAACTTATAAGACCGAATAAATGAAGAGGAAAAAGGCAACCTACCTGAAGAAGAATTAATAGTAATGATAGTAAAGATGATCCAAAATCTTAGAAATAGAATGGAGGCACAGATCAAGAAAATACAAGAAATATTTCACAAAGACATAGAAGAACTAAAAGAAACAACAAACGGTGATGAACAACACAATAACTGAAATGAATAATAAACTAGAAGGATTCAATAGCAGAATAACTGTGGCAGACAAACGAATAAGTGAGCTGGAAGATAGGTGGTGGAAAAAACTGCCAAGGAGCAGAATAAAGAATAAAGAATGAAAAGAATTCAGGAAGTTTCAGAGACCTCTGGGACAACATTAAATGAAAAAACATTCAAATTATAGGGGTCCCAGAAGAAGAAGAGAAAGAGAGAAAGAGTCTGAGAAAATATTTGAAGAGATTATAGTCAAAAACTTTCCTAACATGGGAAAGGAAATAACCATCCAAGTGTAGGAAGCACAGAGAGTCCTATACAGCATAAAACCTAGGAGAAAGACACCAAGACATATATAAATCAAACTAACAAAATTTAAATTCAAAGAAAAAATATTAAAAGCAGCAGGGAAAAGCAAAAAAGTAATATACAAGGGAATCCCCATAACATTATCAGCTGATCTTTCAGCAGAAACTCTGCAGACCAGAAGGGAGTGGTAGGATATATTTAAAGAGATGAAAGGAAAAAAACCTACAATCAATATTACTCTACCCAGAAAGGATCTCATTCATATTTGAGGGAGAAATCAAAAGCTTTACAGACAAGCAAAAATTAAGAGAATTCAGCACCACCAAACTAGGTCTACCACAAATGCTAAAGGAACTCCTAAAAGGGGGAAACACAAGAGAAGAAAAAGACCTACTAAAACAACCCCAAAACAATTAAGAAAATGGTAATAGGAACATACACATCAATAATTACCTTAAATGTGAATAGATTAAATACGCAACCAAAAGACACAGACTGGCTGAATGCATACAGAAACAAGATACATATATATGTTGTCTACAAGAGACCCACTTCAGACCTAGGGACACACACCAGATTGAAAGTGAGGGGATGGAAGAAGATTTTCCATGCAAATGGAAATCAAAAGAAAGCTGGAGTAGTAATACTCATATCAGATAAAATAGGCTTTAAAATAAAGACTGTTACAAGAGACAAGGAAGTACACTACATAATGATCAAGGGATCAATCCAAGAATAAGATATAACAATTATAAATATGTATGCACCCAACATAGGAGCACCTAAATACATAAGGCAAATGCTAGCAGCCAAAAAGGGGAAATGGACAGTAACACAATATTAGTGGAAGACTTTAAGACCCCACATATACCAATGGACAGATCATCTAGACAGAAAATAAATAAAGAAACACAAGCTTAAAATGACACAATAGACCAGATAGACTTAATTGATATCTATCGGACATTCCATCTGAAATTAGCAGAATACACTTTCTTCTCAAGTGCACATGAAATATTCTCCAGGATAGATCAAATCAGGATAGGGCCACAAACCAAGCCTTGGTAATTTTAAGAAAATTGAAATCATACCAAGCATCTTTTCCAACCACAATGTATGAGATTAGTAATCAGCTACAGCAAAAAAAAAAAAAAAAAAACTATAAAAAACACAAACACATAGAGGCTAAACAGTGTGCTGCTAAATAACCAAGTGATAACTGACAAAATCAAAGAGGAAATTAAAAAATACATAGAAACAAATGACAACAAAAATGACCAAATGACCCAAAAGCTATGGGGTGCAGCAAAAGCAGTTCTAAGAGGGAAGTTTATAGCAATTCAATCTCACAACAAGAAAAGAAGAAAAATCTCAAACAAAAAATCTACCTGTACATCTAAAGCAACTAGAGAAAGAAGAATAAAGAAAACTCAAAGTTAGTAGAAGGAAAGAAATCATAAAAATCAAAGCTGAAATAAATGAAATAGAAATGAAGAAAACAATAGAAAAGAGCAATAAAATTAAAAATTGGTTCTCTGAGAAGATAAACAAAATTGATAAACCTTTAGCAAGACTCATCAGGAAAAAAAGGGAGATGATTCAAATGAATAAAATTAGAAATGAAAAAAGAGAAATTACAACTGACAAGGCAGAAATACAAAGGACCATAAGAGACTACTACAAGCAACTATATGACAATAAAATGGACAACTTGGAAGAAATGGACAAATTCTTGGAAAGGTACAACTTGCCAAGACTGAACCAGGAAGAATTAGAAAATATGAATAGAGAAATCAAGTAATGAAGTTGAAACTGTAATTAAAAATCTTCCAACAAACAAAAGTCCAGGACCAGATGGCTTCACAGGCTAATCCTACCAAACATTTAGAGAAGAGCTAACACCTGTCCTTCTTTTTTTTTTTTTTTTTTTATAAATTTATTTATTTATTTTTGGCTGTGTTGGGTCTTCGTTTCTGTGCGAGGGCTTTCTCCAGTTGTGGCAAGCGGGGGCCACTCTTCATCGCGGTGCGCGGGCCTCTCACTGTCACAGCCTCTCCCGTTGCGGAGCACAGGCTCCAGATGCTCAGGCTCAGTAGTTGTGGCCCACAGGCCTAGCCGCTGCGTGGCATGTGGGATCTTCCCGGCCCGGGGCACGAACCCGTGTCCCCTGCATTGGCAGGCGGATTCCTAACCACTGCGCCACCAGGGAAGCCCCACACCTGTCCTTCTTAAACTCTTACAAAAAATTGCAGAGGGAGAACATTCCCAAACTTGTTCTACAATGCCACCATCATCCTGATACCAAAACCAGACAAAGATATCACAAAAAATTTACAGACCAATATCACTGATGAGCATAGATGCAAATATCCTCAACAAAATACTAGCAAACAGAATCCAACAGCACATTAAAAGGATCATACACCATGGTCAAGTGGGATTTATCCCAAGAATGCAAGGGTTATTCAATATACACAAATCAATCAATGTGATACACCATATTAACAAATTAAACAATAAAAAGCATATGATCATCTAAACCAATGCAGAGAAAGTGTTTGACAAAATTCAACACCTGTTAAATGGGTTTTTATGATAAAAACTCTCAGAAAGTGGGCATAGAGTGAACCTACCTCAACATAATGAAGGCGATATTTGACAAAACCCACAGTAAACATCATTCTCAATTTTGAAAAACTGAAAACATTTCCTGTAATATCAGGAACAAGACAAGTGTCCTGCCACTGTTATTCAACATAATTTTGGAAGTCTGACACACAGCAATCAGAGGATTAAAGGAAATAAAAGAAACAAAAATTGGAAAAGAAGTGAAACTGTCACTGTTTGCACGTGACATGATGCTATACATAGAAAATCCTAAAGATGCTACCAGAAAACTACTAGAGCTAATCAATGAATTTGGTAAACTTGCAGGATACAAAATTAATGAATGGAAATCTCTTGCATTCCTATACTCTAACAATGAAAAATCAGAAAGAGAAATTAAGGAAACAATCCTATTTACCATCATAAAATACATAGGAATACACCTACCTGAGGATGCAAAGGACCTGTACTCAGAAAACTATAGAACACTGATGAAAGAAATCAAAGCTGACACAAACAGATGGAGAAATATACAATGTTCCTGGATTGGAAGAATCAATATTGTGAAAATGACTATACAATGCAAAGCAATCTACAGATTCAATGCAATCCCTATCAAATTACCAGTGGCATTCTTCACAGAATTAGAACAAAAAATTTTACAATTTTTATAGAAGCACAAAAGACACTGAATAGCCAAAACAATCTTGAGAAAAAAACAGAGCAAAATGGAGATGGCGAATTCAGGCTTCCTGACTTCAGACTATACTACAAAGCTACAGTCATCAAGACAGTATGGTACTGGCACAAAAACAGAAATATAGATTAATGGAACAGGATAGAATGCTCAGAGATAAACTCACGGACCTCTGGTCACCTAATCTTTGACAAACGAGGCAAGGGTACACAATGGAGAAAATGGAGTCTCTTCAATAATTGGTTCAGGGAAAACTGATCAGCTACATGCAAAAGAAGAAAATTAGAACACTATCTAACACCATACACAAAAATAAAGTCAAAATAGATTAAAAACATAAATGTAAGACCAGACACTATAAAACTCTGAGAGGAAAACATAGGGAAAACACTATTTGCCATGGTTTACCACAGTGAGATCTTTTTGGAACCACCTCCTAGAGTACTGAAAATAAAAACGAAAATAAACAAATGAGACCTAATTAAATATAAAGCTTTTGCACAGCAAAGGAAAACATAAAAAAGATGAAAAGAGAACCCTCGGAATGGGAGAAAATATTTGCAAATGAAGAAATGGATGGATTAATCTCCGAAATATACAGACAGCTCATGGAACTCAATATCAAAAATCCAACAACCCAATCAAAAAATAGGCAGAAGACCTAAATAGACATTTCTCCAATAAGGCATATATATGGCCAAGAGGCACATGAAAAGATGCTCTACATCACTAATTATTAGAGAAATGCAAATCAAAACTACAATGAGGTATCACCTCACACCAGTCAGAATGGGCATCATCAAAAAATCTACAAACAATAAGTGCAGGAGACAGTGTGGAGAAAATGGAAACTTCTGTTGGTGAGAATGTAAATTGATAGAGTCACTGTGGACAACAGTATGCAGGTACATTAAAAAACTAAAAATAGAACTACCATATGACCCAGCAATCCCACGACGGGACATCTATCCAGAGAAAACCATAATTCAAAAAGACACATGTACCCCAATGTTCACTACAACAGTATTTACAATAGCCAGGCCATGGGAACAACCATGGATATGGTTGATAAAGAATGGAATGGATAAAGAAGATGTGGTACATATATACAATTAAATATTACTCAGCCATAAAAAGAAATGGAATTGGGTCATTTGTAGAGAGGTGGATGGACCTAGAGTCTGTCATACAGAGTGAAGTAAGTCAGAAAGAGAAAAACAAATATCTTATATTAATGCATATATGTGGAATCTAGAAAAATGGTACAGATGAACCTATTTGCAGGGCAGGAATAGAGACTTAGATGTAGAGAATGGACATGTGGACATGGTGGGGGGAAAGGGGAGGGCAGGATGAATTGAGAGATCAGGATTGACATATATACACTATCATGTGTAAAATAGATAGCTAGTGGGAACTTGCTGTATATCACAGGGAGCTCAGTTCGTTGCTCTGTGATGACATATATGGGTGGGATGGGGAGGGGTGGGAGGGAGGTCCAAGGAGGAGATATAGGTATACATATAGCTGATTCACTTCATTGTACAGCAGAAACTAACACAAAACTGTAAAGCAATTATATTCCAATAAAATAATGAATAAGTAATTAGAATCAGAAACCTAATATTGTGGGGCTCTGATTTGGGCAAAGGCTTGGGCTAGGTGGGAGATAAAACAGAAGATGTATAAACATTGCTTCTGATCTGAAAAGGAATCTGATCTGGCTAGGACCCAGGATTCAAAACTGTTAACCATATCAGCACCATTTAATGACTAAAGGATTTTGGATGGAATATTAAAAAAAAGAAAAATAAGAACAATCATGGAACTTAATTATTCCTTTGAGAGTTAGAAACTTCTGCAAATGAGTCTTGGCTTATATAAGCAGTGTATTTAGGTAGAAATAACTTTGAAACTGGATATGTTTTAATTCAACAACTAACTTTTATTTTTATATAAAAAGTATTTACAATCAAGAATTTATTTCTTTTCTTTTCTTTTTTTTTTTTTTTTGCCCTTGAGGCTTGCAGGATCTTAGTTCCCTGACCAGGGATTAAACCCGCACACTCAACAGTGAAAGCACAGAGTCCAAACCACTGCCAAGGAATTCCCATCATCTTTTTTAGAAATAAAACGTTTCAAAAAACAAAAAAGTTAAAAAAATGTAATTTTGTTATATCCTAATTGCTTAGGTGTGTTCTTTAAATTCCAAATAAGTAAAATAATATGAAAATATATTTTCAAATCTTTATAGAATGAAAAGAAACCATATTAATCATTAAATACTCCTGGATTTTCTTTACTCCTCCTATAGATGAATTCACAACGGTAAAAACTGATGCACATTTACATTCTGAAGTACAAATTCCCAGCAGCCAAGTAATTATACAGTTTATTTTGTTATGTGCAAAGTAGGCATTCATATTTACTTGCTATTTAAAGCAGAGTACAGGCTCAATGAAGAATAATCATTAAACACTGATTATTTTTAAGAACAATGCTGTTGTAAAAATGTACAATAGTACATATTTTTGGTAATTATGTACTTCTTTTTTAAAGTAATTACAGCTTTTATAATAGATGTAAATCTTTGGAAGGCTATCTCTGAAGAGCAGTGAAATGACTGCTATTTCAGATTTGATGAATGATAATTTGTCAGTAACCTTCTCAAAAACCAAGTCAGGGGGAGGTTTGTTTGTTTTTTTTTTCTCCTCCATGTGGTCAGTTTCATTCTTAAGGATGGTCTGATATAACAAGATGTATTTCACAAACCTTTAACACAAGTTTGTGAAATGTCAACTGAAGGCACCACCTCTGATGTGGATGGTTTCATTCAGTCCATGTTCTACCAACTTACCTTCTAGGTCATCTTTTATGATGTTAATCAAGTGGCTACGGTATTCCTGTTGTTGTTTCAAATGCTGCTTGATTTTTTGTAACAGGTCTGCATCTATGTAATATGTTTCTTCAGATTTGACTGCTCCAAAATGATTCTGCATCATGATTTGGGACATCAGTTCATGTACTCAGTCCTTAAACTGAGTAGGGTATTTAGTTCACAATGAAATGTATCTAGCTGAATTTCATCAGCTTGGATGGCATATACACTTTTCCTCTGAATTTCCTGTTTGATTAGGGCCTGAAGATTCTATGGGAAAGTCCATGAGTTTCCTCTTATATTGTGCAATTTTGGCCATAGTAGTAGTTGTGGTTTAATTCTTCTGTAATTCACCAATATCTTCAGATATGATATCTAATCTGGTCTGATGCTGCTTAGTCATCTGATCTTGAAACTTCAGTCTTCAAAAGAGTTCTTTGAAACCCACCATTGGTACAGGAATTAAGTTTTCAGAATCAGGGTTATCCACTTTGACTTGCTCCCAGATAATAGGATCAACATCAGCAGGAGGATTCTGTAAAAGCTGTTCGATCTGTGCAGGAGAATGTTCTATTCAAGTCATAGAAAGCATTACACAAAGTTGCTGCAACTGTGTTTTTATATTGGTTTGTTCAAAATGGGCATATATTATTGTAGCTGGGACTCTTCTTGAAGTACCATTTGGAGAACGCTCAACAACATAAATGACAACTTCTGTCTGATTATCTGACAATGCTTTAATATCCTCTACATTTACAGTAAGGTTCTGGTTTCCTCCCAAAATTTTATGCAATGATTCTACCAATTGCTGTTGCTGGCTTTGAATATCTGTTTCTTTTTTGTTGAAAACTAAAACCACTAGCCCATCTTCATGTTTATTATTGGGCAAACAACTATAACCTACTGCCTTAAACCAGCAAAAGGGATTTTCTTGTTTGAATTCCGTTGGTGGAATGTTACTGTTAAAATTTCCTTTTTCTGTTCCCCAAAAGACCTGTAGTTAATTCCATTTTGCCAAAATAGCATCTCTCTCATCTCCCAGTAGTATTGGAACAGAAAGAGCACTTGCAGTGTTTATCAGTTGTTTGAACTGGGCAGGAGCTTTTGTAGGCTGAATGAAGAGACCACCTAATGTAGTTTGTTTCTGCCACTGCTGCTATTTATTAAATCCTCCAAATCCAAGTCTAGTTACCAAGTCATTACCTAAACCATACTAGCTCCAGTTGTTGTGCCAAAACGAGTACCAAATCCAAAACTTTACTCTGAGTACCACCAGAGAGTCCAGTAATGCTTGTATTAGCTGGAGCAGAAAAACTGAATGCAGAACCTGCTGTTGTAGATGTTGTCCCAAAAGCTCCAAATGCACCCGTGGGGGCCTCGGTGGCTGCAGCAGTACCCGAGGTGCCTGAGGGAGTCCCAGATTTGAAGGCTGTGTTGCAGGGAGCAGGGGAATAAGGTGCTGCTCCCATGACACTCAGTGCACTCCCCAACAGCTAGCTTTTAAAATGATTATTTCAGTATCCTTTTTTTGTAAAAAAAAAAGAATAAATTACAAATCTATCCCATAAAATGTTGACATTTTTGAGATATGCATAGATATAACCTGGTCATTATCAGAAGCTTAACATATTTTAGTTATATTCCTTTTAGGATTTGTGATCTGATTTTTCACCATTAAGTGCACTTTTATTAGGTACCTGTTGTGTGATAGAAAGTATTTTATTTTTAGGAATTCAAATAAAAAATTACCTAGTGTTTACACTCCAGAGACTTAAAGCCCAGAAGACAAATATATACATGAAAACCACAATGTAATATAGGACCTTAAAATTTTAAAGTGCTGTTGAAGTTTAGCAATGTGATAGAGAATATAAAATTAAGAAGCATAATGTAAATCAAGCATATAGTGCTCTTAAACATACGGAAAATAAGATGTGGAATATTAAAGTGTAAATAAGTAGAGCATTTAATATTGAAAGAGGTTAAAGTCAACATACAAAAATAATTTGCATTTCTTTACACCAACAATGATCTATCAGAAAACACTCTAATTTAGAATAGCATCAAAAGAGTAAAATATTTAGGAACAAATTTAACCAAGGAATTCAATGATCTACACACTGAAAACTATAAAACATTGTTGAGAGAAATTGAAGAAGATACAAGTAAATGGAAGGATATCCCTTGTTCATGGATTGGAATAATTAATATTGTGAAGGTGTGCATACAACCCAAAGCCATCTATAGATTCAAGATAATCCCTATCAAAAATCTAATGGCTCTTTTTTCACAGAAAAAAAATCCTAAAATTCATATGGAACCACAAAAGACCCTGAATAATCAAAACACTCTTTAGAAAGAAGAACAAATCTGGAGGCATTACACTTCCAGCTTTCAAACCATATTACAAAACTATAGTAATCAAAACAGTATGGCACTGACATAACAACAAACATATTGACCATTGGAACCAAAATAAAGAGCCCAGAAGTAAACCAACACATATATGGTCAACTAATATTTGACAATGGTGTCAAGAATATACAATGGGGGAAGGATAGTCTCTTTAGTAAGTAGTGTTAGGAAAACTGGATAGCCACATGTAAAAGAATAAAATCATACCCTTATATTATACTATACACAAAAATCAACTCAAAATGGATTAAAGACTTAAATGTAAGACATGAAACCATAGAACCCCTAGAAGAAGGGAAAAGCTCCTTGACATTGGCCTTTGTAATAATTTTTTGAATATCATAAAGTACAGGCAACAAAAGAAAAAATAAACACATGAGACCACATGAAATTAACAGCTTTTACACAGCAAAGGAAAAAAAAATCAACACAATTAAAAGTCAACCTACTGAATGGGAGAAAATATTTGCAAACTATATATCTGATGAGGGGTTAATATCCAAAATATATAAAAACTCATAAAACTCAATGGCAGAAAACCAACAACACCCTGATTAAAAAATGGGCAAAGAACCTGAATAGACATTTTTCCAAAGAAGACATACAAATGCCCAACAGGTATATGAAAAGGTCCTCAACATCACTAGTCATCAGAGAAATGCAAATCAAAATCACAATGAAATATGACTTCCCATCTGTTAGATGGCTACTATCAAAACTATGGCAAGTGTTGACAAGGATGTAGTGAAAAGGAAACCCCTTGTATGTTGTTGATGGGAATGTAAACTGTTATAGCCATTATGGAAAACAGTATTGAGTTTCTGCAAAAATGTGAAAATAGAATTACCATATGATCCAGTAATTTCTCTTCTGGGTATAAACCCCAAAGAAATGAAATCAGTAACTCTAAGAGATATTTGTGCTTCCATGTTTATTACAGCATTAGTCACAATAACTAAGGTGTGGAAACAACCTAAATGTCCATTGACAAATGAATGAATATAGAAAACGTGGTTTACACACAGACACACCACACACATACACACACACACACACACACACACACCCCCCTCACACACACTGGAATATTTTTCAGCCATAGAAGAAAAACCTGGATGAACCTGGAAGACATTATGCTTAGTGAAATAAGCCAGACACAGAAAGACAATTATCACACGATTTCATTTATCTGTGGAATCTAAAAAATTTGAATATGCAGAAGCAGGGAATAGAATGCTGGTTACCAGGGGCAGGAAGGTAGAGGAAATGGGTAAATGTTGGTCAAAGGATATGAAGTTGCATTTTTACCGGATGAAGGAGTCTAGAGATCTAATGTATAACGTACATATGATTCTATAACATATAGTGAATATCCCACAACAAACATGTAAAAATAGCTTCAAAATAAAAGATTGGAGTTACAGTCTATAGAAGACGGAAATAACTATTCCAGGGAAAGGTCTTTGGGTTTCTCAGCAAACAAACTAGCCAGGGTTTTATTTTAGGATGACCAAGACACAGAATATATATTAATATAATAGAGAGAAGATATTTACAGTATTTGGCCAAAGTTCTGTATTCTTTCTCACTTATGTAAATATTGTTAATATTATTAACCTTTCCCATTATCTTTACAGTAACAACAATCATGTCAATGTCATGTCAATGTTTTACATTTTCTTACACCCTTTGTCAAGTAACTTTCTGTCTTCTCAAGGTTCTCATTAATTATATAATCAACTATTGTCTTACACTTCAAATTATTTTTTAAGGATAGAGTCAAGTATGTGGGTAATATATATGTTTAAATATATATATTTAAAATTTTAAATGTTACATTTTATATATTTAAACAATTTTCCATATACATATTTCAAACCCAGGTCACCTCATTCTTCTCTCACTAACTTAGCATTGTCTTCTTGCCTCAAAATTTATACTCTTCCTGAAACCATTGTTTTGCCTTCAAAAATACTTTTTAAATATAATTTTAATACATTATTTTGTTACCTAAAAGATGTATTTTTCTTAGATCCTTTAACTTATATTCATAGAACTACATCCAATATATAGCCTAATCTTACCTTACTTATTTCTCTAGCTTTACTGTTTTCCTTTCATTCCTCAGATTCTACATTTCATTCATTGTGAAATCCCTGTATTTTCCCACAAGTATGTTGCTCTAGTAGATTTTGCATGTTTTACTTTTGCTCCAAACATCTCTATTCTTTAGCTTAGCTTTTCTAAGAAATCTTTGGTTCCCATTTTCCTCAGTTTAGATTACCAGCAATTACCAAATTTTATTGTATAATAATTTTGTACACAAATATTGTAAATTGTTAATGGCAGATCTTTTTTCAGCCTTTCTGAGTAAAAATAATTTACCTAAGCTAATCCAAAATGCCCATTACTTAAGTGAAAATTTCTGACAAAAAGTAAATACTGATTTTATATAACAGTATTATATAATATACAAAATCTTTGCAAAATATGTTTTTGTCAGATTATTTTTCAAATTTGTATATCTGAATTCTGTATAACATAGGGTTAGATCAGAGATTTTCCTGCTATTATAGAGAATATATCCCTTTTATTTATAAAAATTTGGCACACTTTATGATAATAGGAGATGTCATAGAGGAAATTAAAATAATCTGCCTCATTTCCAACCCCATAGGAACTGTGATATAGAGAAAGATTAACGGGTGTATATATAGAATGGAATTGTGATATAGAGAAAGATTAACAGGTGTATGTATAGATGGGAATTAATGGGTGTATGCATAAGATGGAAGAAAAAATGCTTGATCTACTAGAGATTGGACCTCTGAAAAACACTGAGGAGTCTAAGGTAGCTTAATTCCAGATTAAAACAAGCCATCTAGAAGGCACTACTTCTCCATGAGTAAGTCAGGAAGACTAAATATAATGGTATTAGTTGTCAAAATTAGCTAGGAACTCCAGCAGGGTAAGCCATATCTCATGGGAAAGTGAATTTTCCCCAAAGGCATGTGACAGAAGACAGTGAATCTCCAAATTCTATCATAGAATCAGTTTGTGCCTTCCCTCTGTTTCACATGGATGCATAAGCATGGCCTCAACACTAAATAAATAAATAAATAACCTATTTTATAGAAAGGAATGGGGGAAGAAATGTAGATTTTTTGTTGTTGTTTCTAAGTGAGAGTACTATCTCCAGGGAGCGCTTACATTATCCTATATTTTTGATCTGGCGTAATATTTAGTTAACTGTCTTTATCTCCCTCGTAATTTTTTGATAAAGAATTAAGGGAGAAATTAGTATTCAAGTAAACTAAAATCAAATATGTTTATTTTATCTATGAATTTGAGTTACAGTGTGAGTTAATTTGCAAAACCTTCATATAATTATCTATTTTCTTATCAGTTTTTCTATCCAAAATATAAATTCCTTAATTCATGAGCCATGCATTTTCCATCTATATATTGTCTACCTCAGGACCAGCCCATGCTGAGTATACAATAGTTGCTCAACTTAAATATTTGAATAAAGACATGTTAAATTAAAGTGAAATGGTGGTTACAAGATTAAAGAACATATAGTACAGTTTAGGAATTATTTATAAATCTACAGTAATGGAAAAAGCTAAAAATGAATAGGTTTTCAGTAGGTTTCCCATATTTTTTTCTACATTTGCTTCTTTTTGTTCCCCTTCTCTACTTTTCAAAGATGGTGTTTAAAAAAAAATTAATGCACATTTAATTTAGGGACAGAATTACACAATGTAGTCACATGATAATATTTACATTCTAGTAAGTTTTCTCAGACAGCAGTCTAGGAAATTTATTCAAAAGGAGGAGTCCTGAAAAAAGAATAAAATTAAAAGACTGTTACAGGGGTCATGGAGATATAAATTTTAAAAGTTATTATAGTTTTCTAAATCAGATTTTATTCAAATATGTAAGGTTCATTTCACCCTTCTTATTTTATGCATAAGGATATTTATTGTTATTTATGGATAAGAAATCTTTCCTTTTTTTCTCTGAAATATATTTACATGTAATTTTTCTCCTCTGAAAAGAATGTTTATGCAGTATTACAGAAAAATGTATCATCACTTAGGAGATAATGAAAATATTACTAAAAAACTACTTTCATATTCCAAATAATGTTTTTTAAGTCATATCTTAATGCAGCTTTCCAAAATATGTCAAAAAATAAAATATTACTTTCAGGAAGTGTGTGAATGTAAGTTAAATGATTTAGACATTCCCTTCCTTCCTTCAATTTTGCCTTCATCTCTTCCATCCTCCTTTCTCTTCCCTACTCTTCTCTCCCTTTTCTCTAGTTTCATTTCTTGTCTCTTCTGGGGGGAAAAAAACAAAAAACTTTTGAAATGGGATATCACTAGTAATACTTGTGGTAAATACTTAATAACCAGCAGGAGGTGAATAGCAATGAAGCCCTGATTTGTGGATTTGTTAATTATCATGGTGTAAATATTATGTCATGCTCCATTTCAAGCTACCAACCTGTCATCAAATGCTAGCAAAATTCCTGAAAATTTAGCATTCAGTGCCAAGAGGCAGTTCAAGCTCACTGCAGCATACCACTGTTTACTTTAGACAGCCTAGAGAATACAAGTTTGTACACCATAAGGACCTTCAGATTTGAAAGGGCTATTTATGTAGAGGTGTACTTGTTATCTGACCCTAGAAGTATGAACTGGTACAAGTAATAGATGTTTGTAGTCCCATGGGGAGTGGATTCCTTAAAAAAAAAATGGAGTCGTTGGAGTAGCTCAACAATGAAACCATTTATGTACTTAACATGAGAATTTCTTCTCCTGTAATAGTGTTTGCTGATTTGAAGGTTCTATATGGATTGTAATGTTATCAATAGTTTTAAAATACCATGAAATAGAAATTATCATTTGAAACAAGGTACTAACCAAGAATAGCAATTCAATATGTCAAATTTTAACATAAATAAAGAATTTCAGGTTTTCTGCACTAAGTCCTCTAATTATTTTGACTTTTTATAAGAACAGTATAATTTTTCCTTTGCTAGTACAGGGAATGTTTTCATTCAATTCTCATGATATCTCACAAATGAACAAAGAAAATGTTCTAAAACTTGATAACCAAGGGCTATGCTATGTTAATTTAGCACTTTATGCTTTTCAAAGGATTCAAAGGATTTTGACAGTGATGTTGGCATATGTTTACACATGATACTCTTTCTGGGCACTAATGAATTAGTTACATGTGTACATTTGCTTCTAAAATATATTCCTATGTTCTTTCTCTGTTCTAGTTTTAAAACATTTATTTGTATGATTAGTAAGTCAGGAATATTTTTGTCTAAAATTCTGCATAAACTAGGGCATTACTGGGTGTGTTATGATGGAAGACGTTTATGATACTTAGCTTTGATATTTATTTTTACACTAGTTTGGAAAGAAGGTAGGAAGAAGGAAAGAAAGGAATAAATCTTACATGCACAAGTATGTCATATAATGAGGACAAATGAGCATTTTCTTTTTTTCTAAGTTTAGTTGTTAACTTCATTAGTGATACCATCAATAGCTTGACTAACAACAGAGCTTTCATCTTCTGCAAGGAGCTGATGTAGCTTTCTGACTTTGTTCTTTGATTGTGCCACCTTATTTGTTGTTACAAATCAATGCTTGTGCAGATATTGAGCAGGTCAGAACTTGACGTTTTACCTGGGGATTGAGAAATGTGGAATAAAACCCAAGAGAGAGGGAAACACACCCTGATCAATAGTGTGCATTTTTCTTTTTCCCACATTATTTGGAATATATTTTGGTGAAATAAAATGTAGCACAATTGCTAACCTCTATTGCATATATCACTCATATATGTTTCCTTATCTGATCTAGGTTTTAGAGTGTCAACTGTCTATAGCATTAAGATATTTATCTTAGTTAAAAAAATAAAGATATGACTCAAATTAGTAGTTTATGGTAATTGATTATTTCAATTGAAAGGTGATGCATATATATCTTTTTCAACAGTATTTTTTAAAATTTATTTATTTCAACAGTATTTTTTTAAATTTATTTATTTTATTTTTTATTTATTTTTTGGCTGGTTGGGTCTTTGTTGTTGTGCATGAGCTTTCTCTAGTTGCAGCGAGCAGGGGCTACTCTTCATTTTAGTGTGTGGGCTTATTGTGGTGGCTTCTCTTGTTGTGGAGCACGGGTTCTATGTGCATAGTCTTCAGTAGTTGTAGCACTCAGGCTCAGTAGTTGTGGCTTGCAAACTCTAGAGTGCAGGCTCAGTAGTTGTGGTGCATGGGCTTAGGTGCTCTGCAGCATGTGGGATCTTCCTGGACCAGGGATCGAATCTGTGTTCCCTGCATTGGCAGGCGGATTCTTAGTCACTATGCCACCAGGGAAGTCCCTGTATATATCTTTGAAAATTAACAAATACATAAATAGCATATTGACTGTTGTTCCTACAATTAGTCATTCAAAATATTTTTTACTTTTCAAATCTCCTTATAGAGGCGTCTTTTATACACAATAAAATGCACCCACTTTAAACATACAGTTGAATGAGTTTCCAAAAATGTGTATGTCCAGTTAATCATCATCTCAATGAAGACTTATATTCCACCAGAAAGTTCTATTTTGTCTTTTTACAGCCAATACCCCTACTCAAACCCGACCCAAAGCTACAGCTCATTTGCTTTCTGTCACTTTAGTTTTGACTGTTATAGATGTTCATATTAATACAATGACAGCTTCACATAAAAAAACAGTGTTCGTTTCGTAGCATGCAGGTACAACTTTTATAAACATCATTACTACAAGTACATATGAACACTTCTCTAAATGCAGCACAAAGAAATATCACATCCATTTTTTGAAAGAATGCTCTTGTCAAAAATAAAAATAGGGAGAGGGGTCAAGATGGAAGCGTAGAAGGACATGGAGTTCATCTCTTTCTACCGGAGCATCAAGAATAAATCTGAAAATGGAACAATTCTCACAGAGAATCTACTGAACACTAGCAGAGGACATTGGACACATAAAAGGACAAGAGAATATTCCCTCGTAACCAGGTAGTGTGAAAGAGAGAAAAGGAAAAAAAGAAAAGGGCAAGTGGGACTGTACCGATGCCCCTGGGTGGGGGGAGCTAAAGGAGAGGAGAGGTTCTCCCAGCCAGGGAATCCTCCTCACCAGTGGGGAGATCAGCTGAAACAGAAGGGGAGCTTTGGGGGCCCAGAGGAGAGCACTGTAATTGGTCTATGACAGGCAAGACAGAGTAAGACCTACACAGATGGTCCATGCACAGCCCTGCATGTCTGAGCCTGAGATGTGTGTCTGCCAGAGCAGACGGGAGCTGGGGGCCGGAACGTGGGTTTGGAGAGCAAGCCTGGGGAGGGGACTGCTGTTGGCTGCTCAGAGACAGCCTGAGGTGATGAGACTGAGGAGCTCCGCAACCGGGAATGCTCCTGGAAGAAGACAAGAGCTCCTTAGAACTGAAGCACCATTGTAGAGTGACATGCAAAGGGCAGGCTGCCAATGCAGCCTCTCTGCCCATGTGCCTGCCCCCACCTCTGCAGGCACTAGGAGGGCCTCCCAGTAGAGCAGGTTCATGTGCATCTGTTGGTTGCTGCCTCCATTCCCTCCTGCCTGGGCAGGGAGCAGATGCCTGTGAGTGACCCACACACAGAGGTGGGGCTGAAACCAAAGCTGAGTCCCAGGCACTATGCAACTAAGGAAAAAGGGCTGAAATCTCTCCTTGCAGCTTCATGAGCCTCAGATTAAACCCCCATGACTGGCTTGGTAAAGTCAGCACTTGCGGAACATCTGAACAGACAAGTGCTCATGCGACTGAGACAGGTCTAGCTTTAGCAGCTGTGGACTTTGTGAGCATGTACACATGGGAGTTGGGCCAGGTCAGAGTCTGAGCTGCCCTCATGGCACCCACAGTGTGTCCAGATCCATGATTACTGCAATCCTGGGACCTGACTTCAGTGGATCTATGCTGGTGACCTAGTGAAAACAGCACTTGAGAGACACCAGGGTCAGTTGCTGGCATACCTGTGGTTAAGGTGTGGCCAAGAGCAATGCCAACAACAGAGTAACTTGTGAACTTGCACAATGGGTGAAAGGTGGCACAACAGACCATGCTCACAGGTAAACAGCTCCAGAGAAGGAATACTCAGTGGCTTCTCTCCCAGTGGGAATGTTCCAATTCTGCCTAACTTATACCCCTTACACTGCAAATCAGAAACACAGCTAAGAAACAGAACTGGAGCCCTCTACTGGAACAACTAAGGAGCAGACCCTGTCCATAACAGGGCAATGATAACCACAGAGCAGAGCAAAGCGGAGGCCCTGCTCAATATCCAGGGCAGGCTTTGTTCACTACAACACCAATCAAAACCCCTATCAAGGGGATAACGGCCAGCATACACTGAGGAAAGAGATGACAGACATCCATTCTAAAAACAGCCCTCACACCAATAATAATGATGATGAAAATAATAATAATAGTAAAATATTAAACACACACAGCCTACACAGGGAGTTTCCCACATAAAAATAGTCACCCCCCCCCACAAGACAGTCTGAGGATCTGGCATCAGGAGGAAGAACCCCCAGAACATCTCGCCTTGAAGGTCAGCAGAGAGTGAGTGTAGGAGTTCCCCAGGGCTGGGGAAAACAATGACTCCACTCTTGAAGGGTGCACACCATGTCTCACATGCACTGGGACCCAGAACAAAGCAGTACCTCCATAAGAACCTAGGCTAGACCTACCAGGTCTCCTGGGGAGGCAGGGGTTCATTGTAACTCACTGTGGGGGAAGAACAGAGGCAGGAGAGACCCCAAGGAATATTAACTGATGTGAGCTCTTCCAGAGGTCCCTGTTTCTGCACCAAGACCCATCCCTGCCCAACAGCCTGCAGGCTCCAGTGCTGGAATGCCTCAGGCTGAACAACCAGCAAGAGAGGAACACAGCCCCACTCATCAGCAGACAGGCTGCCTAAAGTTATACTAAGTTCACAGCCACCCCCAAACACACACAGTGACATGACTGAGCCCATCAGAAGGTAAAAACCCAACTCCACCCACCAGAGGGCAGGCACCAGTCCCTCCCACCAGGAAGCCTGCCTCTGGACCAACCTAACCCACCAGGGGGCATACACTAGAAGCAAAAGGAACTATGATCATGTTGCCTGTGAAAAGGAGACCACAAACACAGTAAGCTAGACAAAAATGAGATGACAGTGAAATATGATGCAAATAAAGAAGCAAGATAAAAACCTAGAAGAACAATGAAATGAAGCATAGATAGGCAATCTACTTGAAAAAGAATACAAAATAATAATAGGGAGAGGACAGGGGTTGGCTGCGTGAACACAGCCTGAAGGGGGCTAGTGCACCACAGCTAGCCGAGAGGGAGTCCGGGAAAAGGTCTGGAGTTGCCAAACAGGCAAGAGACTTTTTCTTGCCTCTTTGTTTCCTGGTGCACGAAGAGATGGGATTCAGAGCACCGCCTAAATGAGCTCCAGAGATGGGCGTGAGCCGCGGCTATCAGCGCAGACCACAGAGACGGGCATGAGACGCTAAGGCTGCTGCTGCCACCACCAAGAAGCCTGTGTGCAAGCCCAGGTCACTCTCTACACCTCCTCTACCAGGAGCCTGTGCAGCCCGCCACTGCCAGGGTCCCGTGATCCAGGGACAACTTCCCTGGGAGAACGCACGGTGTGCCACAGGCTGGTGCAACGTCATGCTGGCCTCTGCCGCTGCAGGCTTGCCCTGCATCCGTACCCCTCCCTCCCACTGGCCTGAGTGAGCCAGAGCCCCCAAAGCAGCTGTTCCTTTAACCCCGTCCTGTCTGAGGGAAGAATAGACGCCCTCAGGTGACCTACATGCAGAGGTGGGTCCAAATCCAAAGCTGAACCCCGGGAGCTGTATGAACAAAGAAGAAAAAGGGAAATTTCTTCCAGCAGCCTCAGAAGCAGTGGATTAAAGCTTCACAAACAACTTGATGTACCTGCATCTGTTGAATACTTGAATAGACAACGAATCATCCCAAATTGAGGAGGTGGACTTTGGCAACAGGATATATTATTTTTTCCCCTTTTCCTCTTTCTGTGAGTGTATATGTGTATGCTTCTGTGTGAGATTTTGTCTGTACAACTTTGCTTTCACCATTTGTCCAAGGGTTCAGTCTGTCTGTTTTTTTTTGTTTGTTTGTTTTCTACTTAAAATTTTTTTCTTTTTAAATTTTTTCTTAAAAAATTTTTTTTAAATTTTTATTTTAAAATTTTTTTAAAAAATTTTTTTCTTAATAAATTTTTCTTAATAATTTTATTCTTACTTTTTATTTTAAAAAAATTAAAAAAATTTTTCTTAATAAAAGTTTTCTTAATAATTTTCTCTTTTATTTTTAAAAAAATTTTAAAAATCTTTTCTTAATAAGTTTATTCTTAATATTTTTTTCTTATTTTTAATTTAAAAAATTAAAATAATTATTTTAAAAAATTAAAATTTTTTTGTTCTTAATAAATTTTTTCTTAATAATGTTTATTCTTACTTTTTATTTTAATAGCTTTATTTTATTTTATCTTACTTTATTTTGTTTTATTTTATCCTCTTTCTTTCGTTCTTTCTATTTTTTTCCCCCTTTTATTATGAGCCGTGTGGATGAAAGGCTCTTGGTGATCCAGCCAGGCATCAGGGCAGTGCTCCTGAGGTGGGAGAGCCAACTTCAGGACACTGGTCCACAAGAGACCTCCCAGCTCCACATAACACCAAATGGTGAAAATATCTCAGAGACCTCCATCTCAACACCAAGACCCAGCTTCATTCGACGACCAGCAAGCTACAGTGCTGGACACCCTATGATGAACAACTAACAAGAGAGGAACACAGCCCCATCCATTAGCAGAGAGGCTGCCTAAAATCATAATAAGGCCACAGACACCCCAAATCACACCACCAGACATGGACGTGCCCACCAGAAAGACAAGATCCAGCCTCATCTGCCAGAACACAGGCACTATTCCCTCCACCAGGAAGCATACACAACCCACTGAACAAACCGTAGCCACTGGGGACAGATACCAAAAACAACAGGAAGTACGAACCTGCAGCCTGTGAAAAGGTGACCCCAAACACAGTAAGATAAGCAAAATGAGAAGACAGAAAAACACACAGCAGATGAAGGAGCAAGATAAAAACACACCAGACATAACAAATGAAGAGGAAATAGGCAGTCTACCTGAAAAAGAATTCAGAATAATGATAGTAAAGATGATCCAAAATCTTGGAAATAGAATAGACAAAATACAAGAAACATTTAACAAGGACGTAGAAGAACTAAAAAGGAACCAAGCAATGATGAAAAACACAATAAATGAAAATAAAAATACTCTAAAAAAAAATACTCTAGAAGGGATCAATAGCAGAATAATTGAGGCAGAAGAACGGATAAGTGACCTGGAAGATAAAATAGTGGAAATAACTACTGCAGAGCAGAAAAAAGAAAAAAGAATGAAAAGAACTGAGGACAGTCTCAGAGACCTCTTGGACAACATTAAACACACCAATGTTCGAATTATAGGGGTCCCAGAAGAAGAAGAGAAAAAGAAAGGGACTGAGTAAAGATTTGAAGAGATTATACTTGAAAACTTCACCAATATGGGAAAGGAAATAGTTAATCAAGTCCTGGAAGCACAGAGAGTCCCATACAGGATAAACCCAAGGAGAAACACGCCAAGACACATATTAATCAAACTATCAAAAATTAAATATAAAGAAAACATATTAAAAGCAGCAAAGGAAAAACAACAAATAACACACAAGGGAATCCCCATAAGGTTAACAGCTGATCTCGCAGCAGAAACTCTGCAAGCCAGAAGGGAGTGGCAGGACATATTTAAAGTAATGAAGGAGAAAAACCTACAACCAAGATTACTCTATCCAGCAAAGATCTCATTCAGATTTGATTGAGAAATTAAAACCTTTACAGACAAGCAAAAGCTGAGAGAGTTCAGCACCACCAAACTAGCCTTACAACAAATGCTAAAGGAACTTCTCTAGGCAAGAAACACAAGAGAAAGAAAACACCTACAATAACAAACACAAAACATTTAAGAAAATGGGAATAGGAACATACATATTGAAAATTACCTTAAATGTAAATGGATTAAATGCTCCCACCAAAAGACACAGACTGACGGAATGGATACAAAAAGAAGACCCGTATATATGCTATCTACAAGAGACCCACTTCAGACCTAAGGACACATATAGACTGAAAATGAGGGGATGGAAAAAGATATTCCATGCAAATGGAAATCAAAAGAAAGCTGGAGTAGCAATTCTCATATCAGACAAAATAGACTTTAAAATAAAGACTATTACAAGAGACAAAGAAGGACATTATGAAATGATCAAGGGATCAATCCAAGAGGAAGGTATAACAATTGTAAATATTTATGCACCCAACATAGGAAAACCTCAATACATAAGGCAAATACTAACAGCCATAAAAGGGGAAATCAAAAGTAACACAATCATAGTAGGGGACTTTAACACCCCACTTCCACCAATGGACTGATCCTCCAAAATTAAATAAATAAGGAAACACAAGCTTTAAATGATACCTTAAACAAGATGGACTTAATTGATATTTATAGGACATTCCACCCAAAAACAACAGAATTTACATTTTTCTCAAGTGTTCATGGAACATTCCCCAGGATAGATCATATCTTGGGTCACAAATCAAGCCTTGGTAAATTTAAGAAAACTGAAATTGTATCAAGTATTTTTTCCGACCACAACACTATGAGACTAGATATCAATTACAAGAAAAGATATGTAAAAAATACAAACACATGGAGGCTACACACTACACTACTTAATAACGAAGTGATCACTGAAGAAATCAAAGAGGAAATCAAAAGATACCTACAAACAAATGACAATGGAGACATGATGACCCAAAACTTATGGGATGCAGCAAAAGCAGTTCTAAGAGGGAAGTTTATAGCAATACAAGCCTACATCAAGAAACAGGAAGCATCTTGAATAAACAACCTAACCTTGCACCTAAAGCAATTAGAGGAAGAAGAACAAAAAAACCACAAAGTTAGCAGAAGGAAAGAAATCATAAAGATCAGATCAGAAAAAAATGAAAAACAAATGAAGGAAACAATAGCAAAGATCAACAAAACTAAAAGCTGGTTCTTTGAGAAGATAAAAAAAAATTGATAAACCATTAGCTAGACTCATCAAGAAAAAGAGGGAGAAGAGTCAAATGAATAGAATTAGAAATGAAAAAAGAGAAGTAACTGAAACTGCAGAAATACAAATGATCATGAGAGATTACTACACGCAACTCTATGTCAATAAAATGGACAACCTGGAAGAAATGGACAAATTCTTAGAAATGCACAACGTGCCGAGACTGAACCAGGAAGAAATAGAAAATATGAACAGACCAATCACAAGCACTGAAATTGAAACTGTGATTAAAAATCTTCCAACAAACAAAAGCCCAGGACCAGATGGCTTCACAGGCGAATTCTATGAAACATTTAGAGAAGAGCTAACACCTATCCTTCTCAAACTCTTCCAAAATATTGCAGAGGGAGGAACACTCCCCAACTCATTGTACGAGGCCACCATCACCCTGATACCAAAACCAGACAAAGAGGTCACAAAGAAAGAAAACTACAGGCCAATATCACTGATGAACATAGATGCAAAAATCCTCAACAAAATACTAGCAAACAGAATCCAACAGCACATTAAAAGGATCATACAACATGATCAAGTGGGGTTTATTCCAGGAATGCAAGGATTCTTCAATATATGCAAATCAATCAACGTGATACACAATATTAACAAACTGAAGGAGAAAAACCATATGATCATCTCAATAGATGCAGAGAAAGCTTTTGACAAAATTCAAAACCTACTTATGATAAAAGCCCTGCAGAAAGAAGGCATAGAGGGAACTTTCCTCAACATAATAAAGGCCATATTTGACAAACCCACAGCCAACATTGTCCAAAATGGTGAAAAACTGAATCCATTTCCACTAAGATCAGGAGCAAGTCCAGGTTGCCCACTCTCACCACTATTATTCAACATAGTTTTGGAAGTGTTAGCCACAACAATCAGAGAAGAAAAAGAAATAAAAGGAATCCAAATCAGAAAAGAAGAAGTAAAGCTGTCACTGTTTGCAGATTACATGATACTATACATAGAGAATCCTAAAGATGCTACCAGAAAACTACTAGAGCTAATCAATGAATTCGGTAAAGTAGCAGGATACAAAACTAATGCACAGAAATCTCTTGCATTCCTATACACTAATGATGAAAAATCTGAAAGTGAAATTAAGAAAACCCTCCCATTTGCCACCGCAACAAAAAGAATAAAATACCGAGGAATAAACCTACCTAAGGAGACAAAAGACCTGTATACAGAAAATTATAGGACACTGATGAAAGAAATTAAAGATGATACAAATAGATGGAGAGATATACCATGTTCTTGGATTGGAAGAATCAACATTGTGAAAATGACTCTACTACCGAAAGCAATCTACAGATTCAATGCAATCCCTATCAAACTACCACTGGCATTTTTCACAGAACTAGAACAAAAAATTTCACAATTTGTATGGAAATACAAAAGAACCCGAATAGCCAAAGCAATCTTGAGAACGAAAAATGGAGCTGGAGGAATCAGGCTCCCTGACTTCAGACCATACCAGAAAGCTACAGTAATCATGACAGTTTGGTACTGGCACAAAAACAGAAACATAGATCAATGGAACAGGATAGAAAGCCCAGAGATAAACCCATGCACATATGGTCACCTTATCTTTGATAAAGGAGGCAAGCATATACAGTGGAGAAAAGACAGCCTCTTCAATAAGTGGTGCTGGGAAAACTGGACAGCTACATGTAAAAGTATGAAATTAGAACACTCCCTAACACCATATACAAAAACAAACTCAAAATGGATTAAAGACCCAAATGTAAGGCCAGACACTCTCAAACTCTTAGAGGAACACATAGGCAGAACAGTCTATGACATAAATCACAGCAAGATCCTTTTTGACCCAGCTCCTAGAGAAATGGAAATAAAAACAAAAATAAACAAATGGGACCTGATGAAATTTAAAAGCTTTTGCACAGCAAAGGAAACCATAAACAAGACCAAAAGACAACCATCAGAATGGGAGAAAATATTTGCAAATGAAGCAACTGACAAAGGAGTTATCTCCAAGATTTACAAGCAGCTCATGCAGCTCAATAACAAAAAAACGAACAACTTAATCCAAAAATGGGTAGAAGACCTAAATAGACATGTCTCCAAAGAAGATATACAGATTGTCAACAAACACATGAAAGAATGCTCAACATCATTAATCTTTAGAGAAATGAAAATCAAAACTACAATGAGATATCATCTCACACTGGTCAGAATGGCCATCATCAAAAAATCTAGAAACAATAAATGCTGGAGAGGGTGTGGAGAAAGGGGAACACTTTTGCACTGTTGGTGGGAATGTAAATTGATACAGCCACTATGGAGAACAGTATGGAGTTTCCTTAAAAAACTAAAAATAGAATTACCATATGACCCAGCAATCCCACTACTGGGCATATACCCTGAGAAAACCATAATTCCAAAAGAGTCATGTACCAAAATGTTCATTGCAGCTCTATTTACAATAGCCAGGACATGGAAACAAGCTAAGTGTCTATCATCAGATGAATGGATAAAGAAGATGTGGCACATATATACAATGGAATATTACTCAGCCATAAAAAAACCGAAATGGAGTTATTTGTAGTGTGATGGATGGAGTTAGAGTCTGCCATACAGAGTGAAGTAAGTCAGAAGAGAAAAACAAATACCGTATGCTAACACATATATATGGAATATGAGGGGGAAAAAAAAAGGTCATGTAGAACCTCGTGGCAAGACGGTAATAAAGACACAGACCTACTAGAGAATGGACTTGAGGATATGGGAAGGGGGAAGGGTAAGATGTGACAAAGAGAGAGAGTGGCATGGACATATATACACTACAAAACGTAAAATAGATAGCTAGTGGGAAACAACCGCATAGCACAGGGAGATCATCTCTGTGCTTTGTGACCACCTAGCGGTGTGGGATAGGGAAGGCGGGTGGGAGGGAGATGCAAGAGGGAAGAGATATGGGAACATATGTATTTGTATAACTGATTCACTTTGTTATAAACAGAAAGTAACACACCATTGTAAAGCAACTATACTCCAATAAAGAAAAATAATAATAATAGTAAAGTTGATCCAAAATCTCAGAAAAAGAATGGATGCACAGATTGAGAAGATACAAGAAATGTTTAACAAAAACATAGAAGATTTAAAGAACAAACAGAGATGAGTATCACAATAACTGAAATGAAAAATACACTAGAAGGAATTGATAGCAGAATAACTGAGGCAGAAGAACAAATAAGTGAGCTCGAAGACAGAGTGGTGGAAATCACTGCCACAGAACAGAATAAAGAAAAAAGAATGAAAAGAAATGAGGACAGTCTCAGAGACCTCTGGTACAACATTAAATGCACCATTTGCATTATAGCGGTCTCAAAAAAAGAAGAGAAAGAAAAGGCCTGAGAAAATGTCTGAAGAAATTATAGTGGAAAACATCCCTAACATGGGAAAGGAAATAGTCACCCAAGTGCAAGAAGCACAGAAACTCCCATACAGGATACCCCAAGGAGGAACATGCTGAGATGAATATTATTCAAACTAACAAAAATTAAAGACAAATAAAACCTTTAAAAGGAAGAAGGAAAAGGAAGAAATAACATACAAGGGAATCCCAATGAGGTTATCAACTAATTTTTCAGTAGAAACTCTGCAGGCCAGAGGGCGTAGCAACTATGTATTTAAAGTGATGAAAGGGCAAAACCTACAACTAAGAATACTCTATCCAGAAAGGCTCTCATTCAGATCCAATGGAGAAATCAAAATCTTTACAGACAAGCAAAAGCTAAGAGAATTCAGTACGACCAAACCAAATGCTAAAGGAAATTCTCTAGGCAGGGGGGAAAAAAGAGTCCACAACTAGAAACAAGAAAATCACAAATGGGAAAGCTCACTGGTAAAGACAAACCTAAAGTAATAGAAGGAAGTCATCCACACACAGATTTATCAAAAGTGGCAACTGTGAGGGGAGTACAAATGCAGGAGATGGGAATTGCATTTGAAATTAAGAGACCAGCAATTTAAGACAACCTTGTATATATACAGACTCCTATATCAAAACCTCATGGGAATTGCAAAAAAAAAAAAAGGACAATAGATACACACACACATACACACAAAAACAACCCAAATGCAATAAAACTACCTTATGATCCAACAATCCCACTCCTGTGCATATATTTAGAGAAAATCATATTTCAAAATGATACATTCACCCCAATATTCTTTGCAGCACTATTTACAATGGACAGGACATGGAAGAAATTTAATGTCCATCAACAGAGGAATGGATAAACAAGATGTGGTACATATATACAGTGGAATATTACTCAGCCATAAAATGAATGAAATAGTGTCATTTGCAGCGACATAGATGAACCTAGAGATTGTTATACTGAGTGAAATAAGTCAGAGAGAGAAAGACAAATATCATATGATATTGCTTACATGTGGAATCTAAAAAAAAGGTAGAAATGAGCTTATTTACAAAACAGAAATAGAGTCACAGATGTAGAAAGTAAACTTATGATTACCAGGGGGAAAGCAGGGAGCAGGTGGAGGGATAAATTGGGAGATTTGGATTGACATATACAAACTACTATATATAAAATAGATAACTAATAAGAACCTGCTGTATAGCACAGTGAACTCTTCTTAATACTCTGTAATGACCTACATGGAAAAATAATCTAAAAAAGAATGTATATATGTGTCTGACTCACTTTGCTGTACAGCAGAAACTAAGACAACATTGTAAATCAACTATACTCCAATAAAAAAATTAAAAGAAAAAATAATAAAACATAAAAATAAATCAGAATGGCCATCATCAAAAAGTCTACAAATAATAAATGCTGTAGACAGTGTTATAAAAAGGGAACCCTCCTACACTGTTGGTGGGAATGTTAATTGGTACAGCCACTATGGAGAACAGTATGGAGGTTCCTCAAAAAACTAAAAATAGAACTACCATACGACCCAGCAATCCCACTCCTGGACACATATCTGGAGAAAAACATGGTTCAGTAGGGTACATGCACCCCAATATTCATTGCAGTGCTGTTTACAATAGCCAGGACATGGAAGCAACCTAAACGTCCATCAAGAGAGGAATAGAGAAAAAAAAAAAAAAAGAGAGGAATAGAGAAAGAAGATGTGGTACATATATACAATGAAATATTACTCAACCATAAAAAAAGAATGAAATAATGCTATTTGCTGCAACATAGATGGACCTAGAGATTGTCATACTGAGTGAAGGAAGTCAGACAGAGAAAGACAAATATCATATGATATCTCTTACATGTGGAATCTAAAAAAGGGGTGCAAATGAACTTATTTACAAAACAGAAATAGAGTTACAGATGTAGAAAACCAACTTATGGTTACCAGAGGGTAATGGCGGGGAAGGATAAATTGGGAGATTTGGATTGACATATACACTCTGCTATATATAAAATAGATAATTAATAAGGACCTACTGTGTAGCCCTGGGAATTCTACTCAATACTCTGTAGTGACCTGTATGGGAAAAGAATCTAAAAGAGTGGATATATGTGTATGTATAACTGATTCACTTTGCTGTACACCTGAAATTGACACAACATTGTAAATCAACTATACTCCAATAAAACTTAAAAGTAAATAAATAAAGAAGTAAAATGCCAGCACTTTATTAGAGTACAAGTTTGTCCACATTCTTGACAATACATGATAACATTTCACCAATGACAGGTGATTTTGAGTAATGTTTGTGCTAATTGTTCATTTGTATATCTTCTTTTTGAAGTTTACTCAAAAATAAACTTTTTATTAGATTATTAGTCTTATTTGTGAACTCATAGATTTTTGCATATACTGAAAATAAATTGTCAATATATATTATGTGTATATGTATATAATATATATATTACATGTATATACAATATTTACATTTAATTTATAATTGAAAAGATACATAACTAATTTTAATAAAGCCCAATTAATCTTTTTTTAATGTTTAGGACTTTCTATGTCTTGTATAAGAAGTACTCACCTATAAAAATATTTTTTAATCTTTTATGGTTTGCTATATTATTTATCTTGACACAATATTGTGTTTGGTGTGAGATAAACCCTATGTTATTTTTTCTTATGAATGTCTATTTGTTTCAGCACCACTTATTGCAAAGACTCTTTTTTCTATATTGAGTTGCACCAGTGCTTTTGTTAAAAAAAAAAAAAAAAAAGACCCTATAGACATATATTTATTTCTGAATTATTTCTGTTCCATTAATCTATGTATCTGTGAGCCCATACTGTGTTCTCTTGAAAAATGTAGCTTTATATTCTCTCTCAAATTTAGGAAGTTACTTCCTTGAATAATTTTTTCTCCCTTTCAAAATTATTTGGCACATTTTTGTTTAGAATCAGCCTGTCAACTCCTACTAAAAAATGGTGTGTATATGGAATCTAAGGGAAAAAAAAAAAAAAAAAGGCCATGAAGAACCTAGTGGCAAGACGGGAATAAAGACACAGACCTACTAGAGAATGGACTTGAGGATATGGGGAGGAGGAGGGGAGAGATGTGACAGGATGAGAGAGTGTCATGGACATATATACACTACCAAATGTAAAATAGATAGCTAGTGGGAAGCAGCCGCATAGCACAGGGAGATCATCTCTGTGCTTTGTGACCACCTAGAGGGGTGGGAGGGAGGGAGATGCAAGAGGGAAGAGATATGGGAACATATGTATATGTATAACTGATTCACTTTGTTATAAAGCAGAAACTAACACACCATTGTAAAGCAATTATACTTCAATAAAGATGTTTAAAAAAAATGGTGTGAAAGTTTTGATTTATTATGAATTTGAAGCTGAGCAGGACCTTGTGGGGCCTTTCTGGGTACAAAAGCCTATCTGTGTCCCCTGTTTCTTGTTTGTAGATAAAAGGCATCAGCCTTCTAGACCTTCCCTGAGTTCCAAAGGGTGGATTCAAACAGTTACTAATTAGGGCAGAGAGTGAATGCAGAAACTAAGGAAGGGTAATCAAGGAACAATAGTGCAGTGATGGGACAGGGTCCTGGTTCCTCCTCGGGGCTGTGCATAGCAATCTGATACATATCTCTCAGTTCTTCTACAGAAGGTGGGATTCCCCACCCAGGTTGAGGATGGTAACTTCAGACAGAGCACAAGCACATAGATACCAGACTGGTTGGAACCAGAAGGTTGATGATTAAGATTCCTAGAACACCACCCTGTTACCTCACCAGCAACCAATCAGAAGAAAGTCACACACGCTGCAGCCCTCTTCCCAAATTTTGCCTATAAAAACTCTTCCCCAAAAACTATCGGGGAATTTGGGCTTTTTGAGCATGAGCTGCCAATTCTCCTTCTGTGGTCCTTGTGAACTCTGTTCCAAACTCTGACATTTTAGCTTGTTGGCCTCACTGTGCATTGGGCACATGAACTCAGGTTTGACAATTAAATTTACTGTTCAAATTGGATAATAATGCTCAGATATTCATACTGTGTAAGTTCTGTGAATTGTTTAGATTACAGTAGGTTTTTGTAGTTTTTTTTTATTTTCCAAAGTGATCTATGACGATCTCCTTCTCTGGTACTCTGCCCCATGAACTCCAGACTCAAGACTACCAAAATCCAATTGCTGTCTCCACATCTCAGTGAATCTTCTTTGTTCTGTTTGGCATTGATCTCCATACCATGAACAGAAAACTGCATCCAGGCAAATTGCATAGGTGACTGTGGTATTCACTATTCTTATTTTTCTTCTCTCGTTGGTCATTATCCTGCATTATCTATTATCCAATATCTAAAAAAATAGTTGTTTCATATATTTCCCCCAATTTTCTGGTTATTTATGGAAAGTAGATATGTATGTTAATCAGACATTCCATTTATTAATAGTACGAAAAAGAAGTCACATTGTCATATACTTTTATTATGAAGTTTTTGGTGTGCTTACCCAATCAGTTTTATCACACACACATTTTTCAATATTAGCTTATTAAATACTTAACACAATTCTATTAAATAGGTATCCATATGCCCCCTTTCCAGATGAGAAAATTGAGAATATTGAGGCATGATATATTTAAATAACCTGCCCAAGATCAAATATCAAGTAAATAATGGAGGAAGTATTTGAAACCAAGAAATCTGCCTTCAGGAGCAGGATAACTCACAGGTTTATTCTAATAATTGTATACATTAATAGCTCTCAAAACACTTAATACCTGACATAGCACACAATAAGTGTTTAGCATATCCTTTTTTCTAATTTAATTGGCACTGTAGTGGGTTGAATAGTGTCCTATACAAAAGATATGCCCAAAAACCTAACCACCAGAAGATGCAAATATAACCTAAGTTGGATAGAATATCTTTCCAGATATAATTAATTTAAGGGTTTCCAGGTGAACTCATTCTGGATTTAGAGTGGACCCTAAATCCAATGAAAGTTGAGGTGTCCTTATAAGATAAAACCAGAGCAAAATTTGAGACACAGAGAAACACAGTGAAGGCAATGTCAAAAATGGAGGTGAATTTGGAGTTATGCAGCAGTAAGCCAAGGAACACCAATCATTTTTGGCAGCCATCAGAAACTAAAAGAAAGCATAAAATGGATTCTCCTTCATCTTTTCCAATGGGAATTGACCTTCTCAAAAACTTGATTTCAGACATCTGGCTTCCAGAATGTGAAAGAGTAACTTTCTGTCATTTTAAACCTCTCAATTTGTGGTAATTTATTATGACAACCATTGGAAATGAATATGTACATTATTATTGTTTATATTATTGTATTTGCCTTTTTACCTCATTTTAATTTAATATATTAATGGCTTCATAAAATCCCAGCTCCTTGTACACCATATAATAATGTAAACCGTTAAATTGATATTTTAAATTTTATCATATTCCAATTAATCTCTTCCTGAATAAATATTTTTATGGATTTCTATTTCTTTAGGAAGCATTTATAACTATTTACTAATGCCTAATGAATCCAGACAAATAAAAGCCAAAGTAAATTGCTGATGAAATATCAGAGTGTTGTATATCAATTATAATTTATCATCTTAGTTGTATTTCCACTGTCAATTTTGTGTCATGGAGTAATAGAGTGCAAATAAAAAGTTTGCAGTGTTGTTTTTTTTTTTAATTAAATGTACATATAGGTAGAAATTTTAGATGCTTTATTTCATTTCTCTGTTTAAGTTTAAAGAAGTTTCTAAAATATTACTTTTTAAACACTTTAGTCATTATGGAAAACATCAAAATGTAGGACTCTTAAAATTTAAGGTAGTAAGAAGAGTTGAATTTAATTAGATTTAAAATCTTATTGGCTGCAGAAATAATGAACTTAAAATTTTATTATTTTAGTGATTGGGGAGTTATAAATGCATATTAACAGTCAAAAACTAAGTTTAAACATATTGCTGATTTTTTTCTATGTATGAATAAACCAAGAATTATGATCTGAGGGAAAAAAACCATAATTTTCTATACAATTGGATATCTTTATTTCATTATTATTGATTTGACAGAATAATTTACACTTCCTCATTCTTGTTCATCACTAATGCTTTTCAAATCATCAAATATAACTTTAAAAATAAAATTTGATATTATTGATATTATTCATCAAAGACAACTATTATTCTGTTTAGTGAGATATAGTGTTAGGGGTGTCTGTGGAAAAGATGATTAAGGAGTTTCCAATCTAGTTCAGAGCTATAATGTATGTGGACTCAGAATAGGAAGATAATCAATCTAATTGAACAACCCACACGTATTTTGTTTTAATTTCCCATTTTACAGCCCACATTTTTGGTTCTTTTCAATAACTTTTACATTCTGGCATTTTATTAAGTTCTGTCTTCAAACTTTTCATTTTTCTCTCATTTATTTCCATGTATTCATATATCTTCTTTTCATATGGCTCCAAAATCCATGTTCTAAAATAATATCTCCCATGTGATTTAGTATGCAATCTTGAATAGCTAATAATTCTACTAGAATGTAATGTCAATCCCTCAAATTCAACGTATTTACAACCAATCTAATTATATCCTAATACCAAATTAGTTTTTTAAAATTATTATTCGTATTGTTTTATTAAAGGCTCCATGCTGAAAACCCTCTAGTCCTATATGACAACATCCTCTCTTTCACCATACTGCCTCCACCTGAGGGTCACACCTACTTCAACAAATTTCTCATCTTCTTACTTTCCTTTCTGTGTCTCTTTGCAATTTGTGAAGGCTCTTTTACTTATCAAGGAATATTTGAAACTTAATTGGCCCTCATGTCTTTACATTTTCTCCCCATATACACTCTGGTTATTATCATTATCGTCATTTCATGGCACTACTTCACCATGTTACTCCCTACCCAAAAATACTTGGCTATCTTTTTTGTCTATATTAAAGTGGATATTATAGAAGAGTGATTTGGGTCATATAAAAAATTACAGTGCTTATATTCTAGTAAGTGTGTAAAATAGTTAAGGTAAAAACTGAATTACATACAATGTCTCCTTAAAATCCAACACAGTATTTTTTCCTTATAGATTATATAGACTGAGAATTATTATGTCTTCAAAAAGGCAAGAAAATATATTTCCATATATTTTAAAATTTTATTTGAGGGAGATAAGGCTTTCAAAATAATTTTATTTAGTCCCCAAATATCAACCAGAATTTGAATTGTGTGTTTATTTATTTATTTGTATGTAAATATATATAAATATTATATGTGAATATTTATTTATTTATATGTAAACTAAAATACAGGAGATAAACATGTCTTAAATATTTCACTTAAAAATTTAAATTTTCTAGACCATGAAATTTACTTCTATCAAACATTTAAGAAGTAATACAATGTTTCTAGTTTAAATATATAAGTTGTATCACAGCTTAAAGAGAAAAGAGAAACACACTAAAAATTCCATGGTGGGATTCAGATCTTTTTAAATAGGCATATATAATAAATATATGAACTACTTTTATAAGACAATAAATATTTAAATGGTATTAGTTGATGAAAAAACAAGTTCTAGTAATCTCTTTTCCGTCTAGTTTTGTCACATAGGTAGATTGTGAAGTATGTACAAGTTGGCTTTTAAACTTTTCAAAATAAAAAAAAGATTACCCAAATCTTGAATAATTTTAAAGTTTATCAATAATCTTGCCAATCCATTGTAAACACACATAGGAAATAGCGACAATGAAGTGATCCCTACTACACTCATTCGTCATCATTAACCCAATTGTCCTGCATTTCTTTAAGTATAATAATAATAAAAATAAATTTCTAGATGGCTACGTATATGTGCATTATTTCAATATAGAGTATTAAAACAGACTTAATTGCTAGAGTTATCTTGTCTACAAATTATCTGTGTGATTTTTGTAACTTACCCTAATTTTATTTTATGTATCTGTAAAATAAGAAATTTGTTCTCTATAGAGAGTTATAAAATTTTTCTAAGTCTAAAATTCGGATTTAATATCATGTACATGTATATTTCCATTTTTGGAGGTAAAGTGATGAAAAAGTTTATTAATAATACTATTTATGTTATCTTAAATGGAATAACAACAAATAATATGATACATTTATTGTAAGTATCCAATGAACTTTCCCTACATAAATCATTCAAGATAAATTGTCTTTTATGCAAAACCAACAAACAAACAAACAAAAAAACAGAAAACATGCAAACAGACAAGCAAAGGAACCAAGTTAATATATGGACACTTTGTCCTTTCTAGTTTTGAGTTTTGTTTAAGTATAGCATACCCTAAAGTGTAATTTTGCCTCTGAGATTTTGTTCACTTACTGAGCAGTAACAATGATATAGCTTCTAATAATGGGTTTGAATATGGTAGAAGTGTAGCAAAGCAGTTAGTTCTGCCAATTAGCTAAACGTTGTGGAAAGTGAATCTCCTACCACCTTGTGGTAGTTTAAAATCATTGCATATTAGCATACTTCATTTAACTCACTCTGCTTAATTGATGCTTTTCTAATGAATGTGCATATCAAGTGATATTTGTGATATATAAACAAAGCACATAACAGAACCAAATGTCCTCACCCATTCCTTTTTTGGGGGGGAAAGAAAAAAAACCCTGCTAAATACACAGACATATTTTTAGGTTCAGAACCAGCAGTAGCACTGTCTGGCTTATCATTAATAGTTTAATCAATAGACCATAGATGCCTTAAATTATACTTTATCATTTTTGAGATCTCTCAAACAAGGTTATCACCCTAAGCCCGATTCATTTCTGCACTGAATTATTTAAGAGAGAATATATCTTTTGGAGTTCCCCTGAATTCCACTTATCCTCTATTAATTGATTCATTTCTGAATCAAGGTAAGTTGCATTCTTTTTTCAAAGAAAATTATGATAAATACTGAACAGTATCAGGAATTACTGACTGATTTAGGAGAATTGTGGTATTTATGTTTTTATTTATTTATGTATTTATTATAATTTATGTTCTTATTACTTTTGTTTAAACACTTAACTGATGGCATATAGACAATAAGGTACTACATATTTAATTTATATTTGTAAATTATTGTTGGACATTTACCGTAATCAAGTTATCATACTTACTTGTTGTAATATAAATAACATTCACCAGTTAGTTTATTTATTTGAGAGATCACAAACTCAAATGATATCAGGACCCAGACAGGTAAATTGAGTAAAGCAGGAATGGTGAAGAGTGAAGAGGACTCAAGGTGTTTAAAGCATTCACATTTTGTGTAAAATAATTATAACATTGCTTAATTTCACTTTTTGATATACATATGAGACCTGGGAGCTAAGTATGTTTTTTAATGTTTTCTGTCTTTTTCTCTGTCTTGTTCACATGCTTTTACTTTTCTCACCACTCTCTTGCTGCATTCCCAACTACAGCTCTAAAGTAAGACATGACATCACATAACAAGATAATTTAGGTATATAGAATTACCTTTTTCTTAAATTATGCATAAAACCTAAAAGTACAATTTTAAAAATACAGCAGAATACAAAATAGACATAATCTATGTTATATTTGAGTACATAAAATGGGCAGCCTACCTGTGACTTTGGCAAAAGATTTCTGTCTCAAGGCACAAGTATGTTTTTCGCTACTGATATATTTGTTGTCAGAAATGGATGAAATTACAAGCTGTCTTTTTTTCAGTTACATACTAAACATGCCTATTTGTTTTATTTTAAGTGTTGTTTCTATAACAACTATTAGTTCTTTCTCAGAAGGAATTGATCAGCTAATAGCATGCCAACATAATCCAGAAATTATAAGATATCCTCATTTCTTCATCTCCTTGAATTATTTTAATAAAGAGCAAAACAAAGTAAAAATATATATACGATTTCACAACTCATAGCTTAATTATTGATGCCATAAGGGTGCTTGGAAATCCACCTCCTTCTCCATTTTCTGAATCTCCTGTGGGTCATATGAGCTCAAGCCTGCTCCTAGTAATTTGAAAACACCAGCTTTATGTTCATCTGGAGTATTTGGTCTAATCCCAACTTAATAATGTTGCTGGTTTCTAGGATACCTTTGGGTTTAAGTAGAATCATATTTAAAGTGGGCTTCTGAATCCAAATAGTTATTTTTCCTTCCCTTACCCTGGTTACATATTCAAAATCATCAAACTAAACTAAGAAAAAAAAATCACTCTTTAAAAAATCACCAATAATAGTATGCACTGCTCAATTGGAATTTAGTTCAGAAGTGTATTGCCAGACTAGGTTCAGATTAAATTGTTTTCTTAGCAGCAAAAGCCAGGAATTAATACTGCAATTTGTAATAAAATTATTGTTTTCTTTTTTTGTCCTTTTTATCATGTTTATTCCTTTAGTTATTATTAGATATATTTTATTAAGAAGAACATTCCCTATATTATACTTTAACAGAGTAAATGTATAATAAAAACTTCAAACTCTGAAAATGTTGTTAATGAAGAAACATTCTTCTTATGTTGCTATTAACTATATATATCTTGCTGTGTATTAGTCCTCTATACTAATTCCTTCTACATAACTGCAACTTTGTACCATTATGTTAAATAAAATAAGCCTGACATGGAAAGAATGATTTTTAAAAATACATGATCTCACTTATATGTGGAATCTAAAAAAGTTGAATACATAGAAACAGATTAGAATGGTGGTTACCAGGGGCAGGAAGGTGGGGAAAATAGGGAGATGTTGGTCAAAGGTATAAAATAGCCCTCTTCTTATTTTTTTTTTTCATTCTAGTTGTTTATGTCTAGTGTCTAGATGTGCAGTTGACTTTTATATTTGACTTACATACAACCACCTTCTAAGCTCATCTAGTAGTTCTGTAAAATCACCAATACATTCTTTGCAAACTTTACATCTTCTGCAAGTAAGAATGTTTGCTATTTTTAAACTTTATGAATTTAATTTTTCTTTTCTTATTGCACAGATCATGATTTTCAAAGCAATGTTTACTGAAAACAGTGGTAGTGAGCAACCTTATAGCCTCTTTGATTTAAAAAAATATATATTTCTGATGAGTGTCCATTTATTATGATATTTTTCTGTAGGCTTTTATGATGTTCTTCATCAGGTTAAGAAAGTTTCTCTAAGATAAGATAGTTTTAAATGAATGCATATTAAATATTATAAAATGTTTTTTTCTACACCTAGTGAAATGTTCAAATGCTTCTTCTTTTATCAATATGGTTAGATGAATTTATAGGTTTTCTAACATTAATCTAGTCTTTTATTTTTGAAATAAATACATTAGCCTTTCAGCATTCTCTCTTTTTGTTTTCAGATTTTAAATTTCTCTCTATTTCTGCTATCATATAATATTTATTTTTACTTTGGGGCACAGTATAATATTCAGACTCTCAAAATAGTATTTCTTTACTTTATAAAAATAAACTTTGATTCAAAAATTATGCATAACTTCTTTTTTTGTCCTAATCACATTGAATGTTTTGTGTGTGTGTGTGTGCTTTATTCTGCTTAAATACGTAAAGTATATTCTTCTGATTTCTAGTTTCTAAATGTTTTGTTATTGGTCTATTTTCTATTTTTTTAACTTTTTTTTCATGTTTATTATAAGTACAGCCAATTCACTTTACATAAAATCATGTGTCTTGTTATATTTTCTTTGAATCTGGTTTGTTTTATGTTTCTTTACTTCATAGAGTCCATGAGGAAAAGTTTATTGTATATATTAATTTCAATTGTTTTATTATTTTGTCATGTTCTTCTGTGACTGTTTACATATTTCAGAATCATTTCAATATGGTGTTTTCTGATTACTATTAATTTTTATTGAAATAAATTCAAAATTAGTTTGAAGCTGCAAGTTTTGTTTGTTTGCAAAATTTTGAGGACAAGAGCCTCGTAGATATGGCATTGAAAATCAACAATTTAGGTATGTTTGTTGAAAATACTTATAAAGCCTCTTATATATTTGTGTATACTTTAATTCTGGACTGACAATGAGAAGAGCTGGTTGACCTAGGAGGCCTACAGGTTATACTCCTGTGGTGACTTAGCATTTATTTTCCTTCAAAAGACAAAGTCAACAGTAGTGGATCAGGTTGAAACTAACACTTTTCCTACTTTTTGGCCATCAATCTCTTTAAAAACACAGCTACAATCCTCCAGTATCTGAGGGGGATTGGTTCTAGGAACTCTGTGTATACCAAAGTCCCAGGAACGCTCAAGTTCCTTATATAATATGGCATAGTATTTTCATTTAATCTGTATGCATCCTCCTGTATACTTTAAGTCATCTCTAGATAACTTATAGCACCTAATACAATGTAAATGCTGCATAAATAGTGGCCAGTGTGCAGCAAATTCAAGTTTTGCGTTTTGGAACTTCCTGTAATTTATTTTTTTCCAAATATTTTTTATCCAGTTGATTGAACCCATGGATGCAGAAGTTGTGGATACTGAGTGCTGACTGTGCCAGTTTTGGCCCGTGTCTTCCCTGACAAGTTTTGGCAAACTATTTTAGAATGTCCTGAAAACAGTGGGAAAAAAAGAGTATTGGTTTCATGTTTCAGAAAAGGAGACTTAGTGTTCTCCAAGGTCTTTACATATGACAGCTGTACAACATGTAATTTATATCTTGTGTCACTATTCCTTCATAGAAAAGATTCAAGTTAGTAGGTATTTTCTATTATTGCTGAAAAAAATGTTTCCTCTTGCTCCTCCTTTATTTCTATTAGTTTCAAGAATATTGATGAAGGACTTATTTAATCAGTATATTTTCTCCACTAACTTATTATGACTGAAGAAATAAAATTAGGGAAATGGTATGCTAATTTTATTTGGTTAGAGTTGCTGTGATCAGCTTTATTTAGAGGTTAGTCAAGAAGATTTATTGACTTCACACTTTTATGAAGCATCATGCTAAGTGTATAGAAAGTGTCACTGAAGTTATTAAAATCTACTGAAAGAAGCCAGAAACTTTTTTTTTTTCTTGTTTTGGGCTCCTAGGAAGTTTAACTGACCTTCTAAAGACTGAATTTCTTCACTTATAATAAAAAAGATAATAACTTACTGTGCTGCTCTTAAGTGCTTATGCTGTAATAAAGCAAAACACAAAACACTGACATTGCTGTATCAAAGATAATATATTTTTCTCAATTTATATGAAATAAATAAACGGAAAAAGGAGATACGTGAAATGTAGACTTTTTAGCAATGTTTTAGAAGATATGAAAATATGAGATAATTGAAATTGTTGAGTAAGTGTACATATGGTGCATAACACCTGAAAACTTTGATCAGGCAATTGCTCATAGTTATATTGTGTCTCACTTTTCTATATACTCAATGACTCATTTCTTATCACAAAATTTGTGACAATATTATTGAATCAAACTCAACATTAGTTTAGTCTATAACCTAGAACTTGTAGATAACTGATACTAACACCAGTAATTTATAATAAGATTAGATCAATAGTTTTCAATACTTATCAGTAAAATACATTTATATTTCTTAAAGAAATATTATGAGAAACATTAAAACGAAAAGCTGAGATATGTGGCAGTTTGTATTAAGAACATGTGGTTGGGTTGTTGTCTCACTGGGAGATAGGCTTGCCACTTTCCCCATCCCCCCCCCCAAAATAAAACTCCTTCAAAGGAGGGCTCACACACTAGATATTAAAGATAACTGAACCTATCAATTCTATTCTATGAATATTCCATGTTACAAAAATTGTTCCAGGTTTATCATATGTTTTTAAATTTTAATTTTCAAAAAATACTTTGAGGTGGACAAAGGAAGTGATAGCAAAATACAGATGAAAATAAATCTCTGAAAAGTCACACAGTTTTTATTCCATGCATAGTGATATTTAAGACAGTCACCAATTCAGTAGAAAAATAGCACCATTGAAAACCTGGATATTTTGTGGGAGCAAAGATTCTGTGGTGCTTTTTGGGTCCATTAAATAGTCAAAAGTACTTAAGAATAAATTGATAAGCATTATTACTACCTTTCTCAATTAGAAATATGGGCAGTTTTATTAATAACACACAGAACAGTGACTTGGACATACTAGCATTGTAGGTCTTTATTAAAAGTTTGTTTAATACATGATAAAACAAATCCGATAAAACAATCTTTGATTGTTAAGAGGAAATAACAGCACTGCAATAGGATTAAGAAACATTAATTCAAACAGTAGCTTCAAGGTGGTGTACTAGAAAGAACTGAAGCTCACTTTCCCCCTACAAACACATCAAAACTGCAATTATATATCAAGCAACTCTGTCTGAGAATGACCTGAAAACTAGTAGAATGGCTATTCTACCACCAAGATTATAAAATAAATGAACCACAAGGAGTCAGATGGGGAGAAGAAGCAATCTAGTTGGGATCCACAAACCTGGTGGGTAATCCCGGAGAGGATGGGTTTATTGTAGGCTAGAAGAACCTGACTAAGGAGCAAGGGGTTCAAGACTCATATTGGGGACCCCAGTCCCGGTGTCTGGCACCATGAAGACAAGCCGCCTTGGCTAGCTTGAAAACCAATGGGGTTTACTGAAGGGCTGTAGGAACTGAGATTCTGCTTTTGAAGAGTGTACACACAGTCTTGTCTTCTCCCAGTCCCAGTGCAGAGGCAGCAGATTGAAAACTGTCTTGCATTCTGGCCAGCCAGCCAGGACAACTCTACCATTCCCACCAGCCCTCACTAGGCTCCTGCTCCAGCCCTTCCTGCTTTGAAACTGTTTCCAACCAAGGTGGAAACCACTATCTTTCTAGAAAAAAGCCAAGCTAGCTGATACTTACAGCTCAAACAAGCTGGGACCTTTTCCTGCCACCATACAAGGCAGAGAGTACCATACTGTGGAGAAGCCCAGCTCCTGCTCCAGTCCCTTAGACACAGACCCTGCCCCTCCATAAGGCCAGCAACTGCCATTGAGCCTTGAGAAGCGCTGGCTCACACCTGGGCTCTAAACCCACACTCAACTCCAGCCCTATGCTCCACCAAGGTGGTGGCTGCCAATGCACCCTGAGACAAGATGTGGCCAGTTATTACTTCAGATTCAGCTGTCCCACAAAAACAACTGGGCACACCCAGACTGCATAGGAATACTCACACATAAGGACATACCTTCAAGACTAGGTAGGCAACTGTTTTGCCTAATATCATAGAGACAAAAAGAGAAAGTTGAGCAAAATGGGAAGACAGAGAAATATGTTCCAAATGAAAGAACAACATAAAACCCCAGAAAAATAAAATAAAATAAAATGGAGATAAGTAATTTACCTAAGAGTTCAAAGCAATAGTAATAAAATTTCTCACTGAACTCAGGAAAAGAATAGAAGAGGACAGTGAGAATTTCAAATAAGAACTAGAAAATATAAAAGGAAACAATCTGAGCTGAGGAATAAAAATAAGTGAAATAAAAAATACACTAGGAGGAATTAGATGAAACAGAAGAACGCATAACTGAGTTGGAAGACCAAATAGTGAAAATCATCCAGTCAGAACAACAAAAAGAAAAAAGAAGTTAATGAGGATAAATTAATGAACCTCTGGGACAACATCAAGTGTGCTAACATTCATATTATAGGGTCCCAGAAGGAGAAGAGAGAGAGAGAAAGTGGCAGAAAATATATTTGATGAAACAATGGCTAAAAACTTTCCTACCTTGAAAAAGAAATCAGATATCCAGGTCCAAGAAATGCAAAGACTCCTCACCAAGATGAACACAAAGAGACCCACACTAAGACATATCATAATTAAAATGGCAAAGTTTAAAGATATGGAGAGAGCATTTGAAAGGCAGCAAGAGAAAAACAAAGAGTCACATATAAGATAACCCCAACAGACTATTAGCTGTTTTTTCAGCAGATACTTAGCAGGCTGGAAGGGAGTAACATGATATATTTAAAATGCTGAAGGTAAAAAACCCACAAGCAAAAATACTCTACCCAGCAAGTTATCATACAGAATTGAAGGAGAGATAAGAGTTTCCCAGACAATCAAAAACTAAAAGAGTTCATCACCACTAAACCAGCCTTATGAGAAATGTTAAATGGTGTTAAGTGAAAACATAAAAGCTATAAGAAGAAGTAAGAAAATATTAGAAGAAAAAAATCTCACTGGTAAAGGTAAATACTTAGTAAAGACATTAAATCAACCATTTAAAAAAGCTAGTACAAAGGTTACAAGACAAAAATGTAAACTATAACTACAACAAAAATTAGGAGATAAACATAATGATGTAAAACATGATGTTAAAACATAAAATGTAGGGGGATGAATAAAAAGGTAGAGCGTTTAGCAAACGTTTGAACTTAAACAACTATCAGTCTAAAACAAGTAGATATATTTATAGGTTGATATATATGAACCTCATGGTAACCACAAATCAAAAAACTACAACAGATACAAAAAAAAAAAACAGAGAGGAATCCAAACATAATGCTTAAAAAATCATCAAACCCTAATGGAAGAGAATAAAAGAAGAAGAAGAAAAGAACAGAGAAGTATAAAAACAACCACAAAAAAAAGTAAAAATGGCAATAAGTTCATACCAATCAGTAATCAATGTAAATGTAAATAGAACAAATGCTCCAATCAAAAGGCATAGGGTAGCTGATTGGATAAAAAAGAAAAAAGACACATTTATATGTTGCCTATAAAAGACTCACCCTATATCTAAAGACACACACAGACTGAAAGTGAAGGGATGGAAAAGATATTCTTTGCATAAGAAACAAAAAAATAGTAGGGGTAGCAATACTCATATCAGCAAAAAATAGCCTTTAAAACAAAATCTATAACAAAATACAAAAAAGGGCATTATATAATGATAAAGTGTTCAATCTAAGACAAAGATATAACAGTTGTAAACGTATATGCACCTAATACAGGAACACCTAAATATAAGTAGCAAATATTAATAGACATAAAGGGAGAAATTGATAATACACATTAATAGTAGGGGAATTTAATATCCCATTGGATAGGTCATCCAGACAGAAAATGAAACAGAAGCCTTAAATGACACATTAGACCACATGGAGTGAACAGATATCTACAGAAAAATTCCATTCAAAACAGCAGGATTCACATTCTTTTCAAGTGCACATACAACTTTCTCCAGGATATATCACAAGCTTAGCCACAAAATCAATCTCAATAAATTTAAGAAGATGGAAATGTCAAGCATCTTTTCTAAACACAACAGTATGAAACTAGAAATCAATTACAGGAATAAAGTTGGAAGAAACCCAAATGTGTGGAGACTAAAAAGAACCTGCTACTAAAAACAGCAATGGGTCAATGAAGAAATCAAAGAGGAAGTTTTTAAAATACACTGAGACAAATGAAAATGGAAACACAGCTGTACAAAATCTATGGGACACAGGAAAAGCATTTCTAAAAGGGACATTAATAGTGATACAAGCTTACCCCAGGAAACAAGAAAAATTTCAAATAAACAACCTAACTTTCTGTCTAAATGAATTAGAAAAAGAACAAACAAAGTCCAGAGTAAGCAGAAGGAAGGAAATAATAGCAGAGTGGAAATAAATAAGATAGAGAAAATATAGAAAAGATCATTGAAACCAAGAGCTCATGTTTTAAAAAGTTAAAGAAAATTGAAAAACCCTTTGGCAGATTCATCAAGAAAAAAAGAGAGAGGCCCCAAATATACAAAATTTGAAATGAAAAGGAGAAGGTAGATTCTATATCACAGAAATACAATCATAAGAGAATACTACAAACAGTTATACACCAACAAATTGGACAATCTAAGCAAATAGATAAATTCCTACAAAAAATATCCCAAGACTGAATAAGGAAGACATAGAAAATTTGAACAAAAAGATTGCTAGTATTGAAATTTAATCAGTGATCAAAAAACACTCAATGAACAAAAGTCTGGGAACAGAGAGCTTCAAAGTGTAATTCTACCAAATATTTACATAAGAGTTCACACCTATCCTTCTCAAAATATTCCAAAAAATTTAAGTGGGAACACTTTCAAACTCATTCTACAAGGACAGTATTACACTGATACCCAAAACAAACAAAGACACTACAAAAAAAATAAAGAAAGAAAGAAATTTATAGGCTAATATTTCTGAAGAACATAGATATAAAAATCTCAATAAAATATAGGAAAATAAATTCAGCAATCCACTAAAAGAATCATACATCAAGATCAAGGGGATTTATAACAGGGATGCAAGAATGGTTCAATATCCATGAATCAATCAACATGCTACACCATGTTAATAAAATGAAGGATAAAAATCTCATGATCAACTCAATAGATGCAAAAAAAAATCATTTGACAAAATTCAACATCCATTTATCATGAAAACTCTCAACAAATTTTGCATGGAGGAACATACTCCAACATAATAAAAGCCATGTGTGAGACAAACTCACAGCCAACATCATATGCAATGGTGAAAAGCTGAAAGCTTTTTTTCTGAGATCAGGAACAAGACAAGGATGCTTACTCTCACCACTTTTGCTTAACATAGTATATAAAGTCCTAGTCACAGCAATCAGACAAGAAAAAGAAATAAAAGTATTCCAAATTAGAAGGGAATAAGTTAACTCTCACTGCTTGCACATGACATGATACTATGTATAAAAAATGCTGAAGTCTTCACCAAAAAATGTTAGAACAAATAAATCAATTCAGTAAAGTTGCAGGAGGCAAAACTGATATACAGAAATATGTTGGATTTCTATACACTAACAATGAACCCAGTAAGAGAAAACAGGAGAACAAGCTTATTTATAATCAAATCAAAAGAATAAAAAGCTAGGGATAAATTTAACCAAAGAGGTAAAAAGACCTGTACTCTGAAAACTGTAAGTCACTGATGAGGGAAATTGAAGATGTTAAAATAAATGGAAAGATAGTTTGTGTTTATAGATTAGAAGAATTAATACTGTTAAAATATCCATAATAACCAAAGAAATTTACAGAGTCAATGCAACCCCTATCATGGCATTTTTCAAAAGACTAGAAAAAAATAACCCCCAAATTTGTTTTGAACCACAAAAGACCCAGAATAGCCAAAGCAATCTTGGAGGAAAAAAAGAACAAAGCTGGAGATATCACAATCCTTGACTCAAACTATTCTACAAAGCTCTAGAAATCAAAACATTATGGTACTGGCACAAAGACAGAAACATAGATCAATAGAACAGAATATAGAGCCCCAAAATAAGCCCAAGCACATATGGTCAATTTATATATGAAAAAGGAGGCAAGAATATACAATGGGGGAAAGATTGTCTCTTTGATAAATGGTGTTAGGAAAACTAGACAGCTACATGTAAGAGAATGAAACAAGAATATTTTCTTACATCATAATCAAACAAAAAAAATTAAAATGGATAAAAAACTGAATGTAAGACCCGAAGACCTGAAAACTCCTAAAAGAAAGCATAGGCAGGATGCTGTCTGACAATGATATTAGCCATATATATATATGTCTCCTCAGATAAGGGATTCAAAAGCAAAATAAACAAATAGGACCAAATCACATTTAAACTTTTGCATATCAAAGGAAACTATCAACAAAACTAAAAGACTACCTCATGAATGGGAGAAGATGTTTGCAAATGATATGACCTACAAGAGGTTAATATCCAAAATATATAAAGGACTCATACAATTCAATATCATAAAAGAAAACACATAATCTGATTAAAAAATGGGCAGAGGACCTGAATAAGCATTTTTCTAAAGAAGACATACATATGACCAACAGAAACATGAAAAGCTGCTCAATGTCACTAATCATCTGGGAAATGCAAGTTAAAATCCTAATGATATCACTTTACACCTGTCAGAAAGGCTATCATCAAAACGATGAGAAATAACAGGCGTTGGTGAGGATATGGATAAAAGGGAATCCTCATGCACTGCTAGTGGGAATGGAAAACAGTATGAAGTTTCCTCAAAAAATTAAAGCTAAAACTACCATATTATCCAGCAACTCCATTCCTAGGTATTTATCCAAAGAAAATGAAAACATTTATTCAAAAATATATGTACACTGCAATAATCATACAGCATTATTTACAATAGCCAAGATATGGAAACACCCTAAGTGACCATCAACAGATGAATGGATAAAAAGAAAACGTATATACATGATTTTTCAGCCATAAAAATATGAAATTTTGAGATGTGAAAAAAAAATAAATGGACCTGGATGGTATATGCAAAGTGAAAGAAGTGTGAGAGGAAGACAAATACTATATATTTTTAGTTATATGTAGAATCTAAAAATTAAAACTAATGAAAAAACATAGCAAAACAGAAACAAACTCACAGATACAGAGAACAAACTTTTGGTTACCATAGGGGAGATGGGTGGTGGAAAGAAAAAATAGGTGACGTGTATTAAGAGATATAAACTACTAGGTAAAATAAATAAATAAATAATTTACAAGGATGTAATGTATAGCACAGGGAATAAATATTTTGTAATAACTTAATATGGAGTGTATTCTATACAAATATTGAATTACAATGATGTACATCTGAAACTAATACAATATTGTAACTCAACCATATTACAATTAAAAAAAGAAATATTACTCCCTTTTGTAGGCTACATTAAGCAAATCAGAGATACATGAAAACAGTGAGATTCTAGTAACCACACTGCCCAATGTAGTGTTCACAAATATTAGAGCACCTAAGAGCAAAGGTCAAGAGCTGTGTGGAATTTTCAATTAGCATTTAATTTAGTATAGAATTTAACATATAAAAATCAGTGACTGAACACATTTCTGTATCCTACATCAACTTCTGAACAGTTTTCCTCAAACTCAGTCAGTAGAGTACCTCTAACACTGAGGTTCTGGAATGTAGTTATGCTTCCAGCATTGAAGGGGCACTGATTACAGCATAATTTTGCCAGGTCACTGCATTTAGAAACATAAAGTACCAAGTAATTTTTGAATGATAAGCTGAAAGGATATTTAAAATAGATGATGGATTAAGTTATTTTAGTATGCCATTAAGCATAACATAAAATAATCTGATGATGAGGATGAGTATAATTTTTGTGACTTTCTGTCTGAATTTAAAAAAAAAAAAAAAAAAAAAAAAATTCCACAAGGACTCAGAGGCAAAGAATATACAAATCAATTTTCACTGCAAAGTAAAGGAGCTGTTACAGTGGAGGATTACTGGACTGAATGTCAATACTATGACATAGTATGAGTGTGTTTCATGTTTGGTAATTGCAATCATTGTTGCTTTTGTTGTGGTCATCCATGTACAATGCTTGGTGTCAGTCGATTTATCTCTTGTAAAAATAAAATACAGTGTGTGTGTGAAAAAAAAAAAAAAGAAAAGAAAAAAAAAAAAAAAAAAAGAATCCGCCTGCCAGTGCAGGAGACATGGGTTCAAGCCCTGGTCCGGGAAGATCCCACATGCCATGGAGCAACTAAGCCCGTGCGCCACAACTACTGAGCCTGTGCTCTAGAGCCCGCGAGCCACAACTGCTGAGCCCACATGCCACAACTACTGAAGCCCGTGCGCCTGGAGCCCGTGCTCCACAACAAGAGAAGCCACCACAATGAGAAGCCTGCGCACCACAACGAAGAGTAGCCCCCGCTCACCACAACTAGAGAAAGCCCACGGGCAGCAACGAAGACCCAACGCAGCCAAAAATAAATAAGTAAATAAATAATTTTTTACAAAAAATGACTGACCACATTTTAAAAAATCACAATAAAGAAAATGTAGGTAACTATCTGAACAGAGTGGAGAAGGACTTTCTAAACAAAAAGCCGAGGGAAAAATCTGTAAAGGAAAAGATTTATGGAGGCAACATAAAAATATCAAACATAAAAAAAAAAAAAAAAAAAAATCTGAAACACTAGATAAAGATATAAACAGTTATTGCTGTTAATAATAGCTTGAGTTCAGAGGTAATTTCCACTTAGCAGACTCAAGTAAAAGCAAAGCAATAATTTCTTTCAGACTTTTTTTGCTGTATTTTTGTTGTATAATCAGCCACAGGTTTTTACAGTCTCTTTAAAATTAGAATTGTCCTCACAATAATTTCTTCCAAAAAAATAATACTAGGGATTGGAATAAGGAGGAGTTCAATATTAATTGAGCATCTACTATAAGAAGAGATTGTGCTATTTTCTTCTCAGAATTCATTAGCTTATTTAACCCTTACAATTAGCTCTGGAAAAAATGGAACTGTATCATGCACAATTTCCAGAAGAAGGTTCAGAAATTTTAGCAAACTTGCTAAGGACACAGAGCTAGTCACTGACAAGAATCTGAACTCAATTTTATTTATTTATTTATTTATTTATTTATTTATTTATTTATTTATTTATTTATTTATTTTATATTGATCCTGGTGTATGATCCTTTTAATATATTATTGGATTCAGGTAGCTAACATTTTGTTGAGGATTTTTGCATCTAAATTCATCAGTAATATTGGCTGGTAAACCTCTTTTTTTGTGGTATCTTTGTCTGGTTTTGGTATCAGGATGATGGTGATCTCATCGAATGAGTTCAGGAGTGTTACTCCCTCTGAAATTTTTTGGAAGAGTTTCAGAAGGATAGGTGTTAACTCTTCTCTAAATGTTTGTTAGTATTTGCCTGTGAAGCCATCTGGTCCTGGACTTTCATTTGTTGGGAATTTTTAAATTACAATTAAAATTTTAGTGCTTGTGATTAGTCTGTTCATATTTTCCATTTCTTCCTGGTCCAGTCTTGGGTGATTCTATCTTTCTAAGAATTTGTCCATTTCTTCTAAGTTCTCCATTAAATTGACATGTAGTTTCTTGTAGTAGTCTCTTATGATACTTTGTATTTCTGTCAGTTGTAACTGTGTCAGTTGTAATTTCTTTTTTATTTTAATTTTATTGATTTGAGCCCCCTCCCTTTTTTTCTTGATGATTCTGGCTAAAGTTTGATCTGTATTGTTTATCTTTTCAAAAACCAGCTTTTAGTTTCATTGATCTTTTGTATTGTTTTCTTCATCTCCATTTCATTTATTTCTGCTCTGATCTTTATGATTTCTTTTCTTCTACTAACTTTAGGATTTGTTTGCTCATCATTCTCTAGTTGCTTTAAGTGTAAAGTTAGGTCGTTTATTTGGGATTTTTTTGTTTCCTGAGATAAGCTTGTATTGCTATAAACTTCCCTCTTAGAACAGCTTTTGCTGTGTCCCATAGTTTTTAGATTGTTCTGATTTTGCTTCTATTTGTCTCTAGGTATTTTTTGATATCCTTTTTGATTTCTTCAGTGATCCATTGGTTGTTTAGTAGCATATGGTTCAGCCTCTATGTGTTTGTGTTTTTTACTTTTTTTTTTTTTTTTTTGTAGCTTATTTTTAATCTCATAGCATTGTGGTTAAAAAAAGATGCTTGATATCATTTCAATTTTCTTAAATTTACTGAGGCTCACTTTGTGGCCCAGCATGTAATCAATCCTGGAGAATGTTTCATGCTCAATTGAAAAGAATGTGTATTATGCTGCTTTCACATGGAATTCTCTATAAACATCAGTTAAGTCCATCTGGTAATATGTCATTTAAGGGCTTCATTGATTTTCTCTCTGGATGATCTGTCAATTGATGAAATTGGGGTGTTACAGTTCCCCATTATTATTGTGTTACTGTCAATTTCTCCTTTTATGGCTGTTAGTATTTGCCTTATATATCAAGGTGCTACTTTGTTGGGTGCATATATATTTACAATTGTTATTTCTTCATGGATTGATCCTTTGATCATTATGTAGTGTCCTTCTTTGTCTCTTGTAACAGTCTTTATTTTACCATCTCTATTGTCTGATATAAGTATGTGTATTGCCACTCCAGCTTTCTTCTGATTTCTATTTGCATGGAATACCTTTTTCCATCTCCTCACTTTCAGTCTGTGTGTGTTCCTAGATCTGAAGTGGATCTCTTTTACACAGCATATATACAGGTCTTGTTTTCTTTCTTTCTTTTTTTTAAAGCTATTCAGATAGTCCAAGTCTTTTGGTTGGAGCATTTAATCTGTTTACCTTTAAGGTAATTATCAGTATGTATGTTCCTATTGCCATTTTGTTAATTTTTTGGATTTGTTTTTGTAGGTTTTTTTTCTTCCTTTCCTCTTTTGTCATCCTCTCTTGTGATTTGATGACTAACTTTACTTTGGTGTTTGGACCCCTTATTCTTTTCTGTGTGGGTATCTATTGTAGGTTTTTGGTTTGTGGTTGCTATGAGGTTTTGATAAAACAGTCCATATCTAAAAAAGATTATTTAATTAAATTAATTAATTTATTTAATAAATTTATTTACTTGTTTGTTTATTTTTTATTTATTTGTTTTTGGCTGCATTGGGTCTTTGTTACTATGTGCAGTCTCTTTCTAGTTGTGGCAAGTGGGGCTACTCTTTGCTGTGGTGTGCAGGCTTCTCATTGCAGTGGCTTCTCTTGTTGTGTATCATGGGCTCTAGGCATGCAGGCTTCAGTAGCTGTGGCTCACAAGCTATAGAGCACAGGCTCAGTAGTTGTGGCGCATGAGATTTGTTGTTCTGTGGCATGTGGTATCTTCCTGGACCAAGGCTCAAACCCATGTCCCCTGCATTGGCAGGTGGATTCTTAACCACTGCACCACCAAGGAAGTCCTAAACAGGATTATTTTAAATTGCTTGTCTTTTAATTTCAAATGCATTTCCAGTATCCTGCATGTGTACTCTCCTCTTCTCATGATTGCTGGTTTTGATATCGTATTTGTGTATGGATGATTTCCTACCTTTACAGTATATTTGCCTTTACTGGTGAACTTTTCCACTCATAATTTTATGGCTTCTAGTTGTGGCCTTTTCTTTTCCACCTAGAGAATTCCTTTAGCATTTGTTGCAAAGCTGGTCTGGTTTTGCTGAATTCTGTTAGCTTTTGCTTATCTGTAAATCTTTTGATTTCCCCCTTGAATATGAACCAGAGACTTGCTTGGTAGCTTATTCTTTGTTGTAGGTTTTTCCCTTTCATCAATTTTAATATACTGTGCCACTCCCTTAGCTGATCACCTTATGGGAATTACCTTGTATGTTATTTGTTTTATTCCCCTGGTTGTTTTTAGTATTTTCTCTTTGTCTTTAATTTTTGTCAATTTGATTGCTATGTGTCTCAGTGTGTTCCTCCTTGGGTTTATCTTGCCTGAGACTCTCTGTACTTCCTGGACTTGGTTGACTGCATCCTTTTCCATGTTAGGGAAGTTTCCATCTACTATCTTTTCAAACATTTTCTCAGGTCCTATCTCTCTCTCTTCTCCTTCTGGGAGAAGGTAATGCAAATGTTGGTACATTTAATGTTGTACCAGAAGTCTCTTAGACTGTCCTCATTTCTTTTCATTTTTTTTCTTTATTCTGTTCTGAAGCATTGATTTCCACTATTTTGTCTTCCAGCTCACTTATCCATTCTTCTGCCTCATTTATTCAAATATTGATGACACATGCTAATAGAGAATATAATGCATACTGTCATACCATTAGGATTTAATTGAAGTCATTCTACTGATCAATATTTCATTTTTTTTTTTTTTGGTTATTTGATGTACATTCCATATTTTGTTGATTGTTAGACCTTTGATCATCAGATGCACCATTAAGCTATATACCAATCAGTAAGAAAAAAAAAATGTTATCAATTAAATGATGACACAATGTCTCAATCTCAAGGCACAGTCCACAAAGAGGTAAGGCCACTTTTTGATTGTTTTGAAATGTCTTTCACTATGTGGGTTTTGGCAATTTCTCATGCATTCAGTTGTATCATTTGGTGGGTAACAGGCCTCATTTTGTAACCATCTCAAGAGTAAAATATTCACACATTTATCTATGATGTATTTTTTTCCCCTTAAGTTCATAAAGCACTTGGTTATTACTGTACAAGAAAGTATAAAATTACAATCATTCCTCCAAACATAAAAATTTACTTCTCTGCTTTCTTTCCTGATTTTCTACCATCCAAATACATAGTGTTTTTGCTGAATTGTAATGTTTTGAACACATTGTAATTAGCAGTGGTGAATATGTGAATAAGTCTAGCCAAACTTGCATGTGCATAATGATAACTAAGTCATGAGGACTGTTGCATAACTACAATTTTAGGAAACATTAATGACAGACATCCTATTATCAAATCTTATCAAATCTATTAAATCTTATCTTAAAATATGAAATAAAACAATACATGTTATAGAATTGATAAAATGTGGTAGTATACCTGTGGACATTTTGTACAAATACACTAGTAAAATAATAGTGGTTGTTAAAATATTCAAATAATCCAACTTTGGTTGCTATATAGTCCTTTTTTCTTAGTTTCTCATGTGCTCCCACTATTTTGTTCACCTGGTCTGTCCACTAGGACCTGGAATACTGGTTTTAAGCGTAAAATAAGATTCAGCAAAAGTAAAATATGATTCAGCAAAAGTCTGTTTCACTATGGCTGGTATCTAGTTAGATTTATAAGGGTCTCTTTCGCCAGTTGGCAAATACGTTGAGTATCACACTTGTATTATACTGTTAATTTGTACTTTAACCTCTAAATTAATGGTAAATCTTTAATCTCTGTCATCCATATATAGATTTAGCACAGATAATTTCAAATTTTATGTATCTTTTTAAGGTTCAACATTACTAATTATTTTGCTTACATCAAATAATTAAAATTTAATGTAAATAAACATGTGGTCTCAATGCATTAACATTTACATTAGACTAACCTACAGAATAATTTACTGAAAAAAAGCATAGATATTTGCATCATCCCTACAGAGTATAGAACAAAATTCTGCTAATTACAGCAGAAAAAAATTAACAATCAAAAATAATGCATCCTGATTTAAAAAAAGAGTATAATAATGTATATATCAGAATGTGAAATGATTTCAAAATAACTTAAACATTTTTTTAACATCTTTATTGGAGTATAATTGCTTTACAATGGTGTGTTAGTTTCTGCTTTATAACAAAGTGAATCAGTTATACATATACATATATCCCCATATCTCTTCCCTCTTGCATCTCCCTCCCTCCCACTCTCCCTATCTTACCCCTCTAGGTGGTCACAAAGCACTGAGATGATCTCCCTGTGCTATGCAGCTGCTTACCACTAGCTATCTATTTTATATATGGTAGTGTATATATGTCCATGCCACTCTCTCACTTTGTCCCAGTTTACACTTCCCCCTCCCCATATCTTCAAGTCCATTCTCTAGTAGGTCTGCGTCTTTATTCCCGTCTTGCCCCTAGGTTCTTCATGCCCATTTTTTTTGTTGTTTTGTTTTTTAGATTCCATATATATGTGTTAGCATACGGTATTTGTTTTTCCCTTTCTGACTTACTTCACTCTGTATGACAGACTCTAGGTCCATCCACCTCACTACAAATAACTCAATTTCATGTTTCTTTTTATGGCTGAGTAGTATTCCATTGTACATATGTGCCACATCTTCTTTATCCATTCATCTGATGATGGACACTTAGGTTGCTTCCATGTCCTGGCTATTGTAAATAGAGTTGCAATGAACATTGTGGTACATGACTCTTTTTTAATTATGGTTTCCTCAGGGTATATGCCCAGTAGTGGGATGATTTCAACCTACCTAAAAATCTTTAATTTTCAACTTTTTTGTATGTTTTGTTTATATAAGATTCATATATTCAAACAGCTTATTAAACCCTCTGAATTTTATATTCTTCATCTGTAACAATTACATTTAATTTTCAGGGTTGTTTTAAGCAGTTATGGAAATAGAGTATGTTAACATATCATATGATTGGGGGATCAAATATTATTTTACTATTCTCTTTTGTATGTATTGCATGGACAGTTAAAGTAATTGCTATGCTTTATAGATAGATACGTTTACCACAAGTTTCTTGGAATTTCTAGGAAAGTGTGAGTTTTGAAGTGGGCTCTTTCTTTGAAATAAAAAAAAGAGATTGATAGAAAACAAAAAAGGAAAGAAAAGGGAGAAATAAAACTTATATGTAGATAATGACTATATATTGAAACTTTTAGATTTCAGATGTTAAGGTTAAAACAATATATTTATTTTATTTATTCTGTAAAGTAATGATGCCAAAGTTATTGAATGAGGAAAGGAATTCCTTTCAACACATGGCTCTGTAAAAACTAGTTTGGATACACATAGGGAGAATAATAATTCTTGGGCTCTAACTCAAACAATAAACAAAAATTAACTTTAGATAGATAATACATTTAAACAGAAAAGCTGCTTTATAAATCTTCAAACATAGGAAACTATTTTTGTGAGAGGTAGAAACATATTTCTCAGAAAGAACACAGAAAGCTCTAATAATAAAATTTAAAATACTATGGTCTACATTAAATTTATAAAATTTCTGCTCATTAAAATATGTCAAGAAAATAAATTGGAAAGACATAAACTTGAAAAAAGTGTTTCTAAAATGTATAAATGACAAAGACCTTACATTCACAATGTACAAAGAATACCTAAACCAATAATAAAATTACAATTAACCCAATAAAATATGAGTAAAAAGACTTAGATTTTTCATGACTGAAGATTTTCAGATAGCCAATAAGTGCATGAAAAAGTACTCAGCAAATTAATCATTGTGGACATGCAACTTAAAACACAATAAGTTATCACTACACAAACACACTAGAAATTCTAAACATGAAAATATCAAAATATTAAATATTGATAAGTATTTAGAGCACTGGTGTAACCACTTTATCAAATTTGACAAACTTGTGTAAAAGTATATATTCATTCACCACATAATCAGTTCTAAGGTATTTGTGCAGAAGAAATGAAAATATACATCCATCCAAACACTTGTACACAAATCTTTCCAGCGGCTTTATTCATAGTAGCCAAACCCTAGAAACAAGTCAAATATTCATGAACCAGTTGAATGAATAAACACTTAATGGCATGTATTTTATAATTGAATATTACTCAGCACTGAGGCAAACACCAGATAAGCTAAAAGCATGGGTATATCTCCAAAGTTTGCTAAGAAAAACAGAGCTGGGCACAATAGAAACCATGTGTATTTTATTTATATGATTCTGGAAAAAAGAAAATTTATATGATTGTATGGTTCTAATTTAATATATGCTACTATATGATCTATGTTGAGTGGGGAGTGGGTAAGGATTGACTTGGGATGGGCATGAGGGAACTTTCATAGGTAATTATAATATCTATATCCTGGTATGTGTATGGATTACATAGTTTATGCATTTGTCAGAACATATTCACCTGAAACACTTAAGATCTATACAGTATCTGAATTCTGTCTCTATTAAAAATTAAAAGGCAAACAAAATAAATAAAATCTTGTATGCTCTGATGGCAAATACTAAAGAATTGATTAACATGATCTATGTGGCCGTTTTTGTTGTTTTTCATTACTGCCATATAGCACATACTTAACACATATGCATGACTGATATATACAATTATTTATTAGTTTGTTAGTAATGTCATAAATCTGGAACCTTTACAGCATTATAGAGAATGGTAAGTACTTTGGGAACATATCATTAATATTAATAACCATATGATTTAAAATTCTGTAAAATAGATAATCCTGTAGTGTCTTTACATTTCATCATTTTTATTTGCTTATGATTTCTGAAAATAAAGCATAACAACATGGATTGTATACTTACATATGGTAGAAATTTGATTAAAATGTTTTTCTCTATCAAAAAGGTAATATTGTTAGAAAAGCTGACAGTTTCTGACATTTTAACAAATAGAGTTCAAAAGATGATTACTTCGAACAACTTTTTACAACTCACTTTTTATCTAATTTATTTACACTCAACTCATTTTCGTTTTCAAAAAGTAATAAATTTTACTTTTAAATGAAAATATTATTTTATATGCTAAATGGTGAATTTAAACTCTTAAGAACGAGAATCTAGAAAATTATTTAAATGGCCTCAGTCTCTGAGACTGTCCATGACCAATCAATTATTCTGTTTTACAGAAACCAGAGTAACCAGAAGACAATTGAGAGGATTCAGATAATGAGAGGAGCAGGTTAATGTGATTTTGCCTAATACTTTTGTGGTTAAACAGATAGAAACAGGGATTATTAATAACTTCATAATATCTGAATACTTTTGGAATAATCTTCTAGTTCTTTTTTTGATGAACCTTTTCCAATAAATCCAACCTGAGTTTGAATAACACTGTGTGTGCATTGGTGTAGTGATGCATATACTAATAAATGCCAAAGTTTTGTTGGTGTTACAGAAAATATGACATTGGAAACTTGGACTATGAAAGAGATAGAAATATCTTCCTCATTTTGGCTGTTTCATCTTCCTGTGTTTACTCCAATCTTAATTTGGGTAGCACTCTTTATACAATGGATTGTGCTGTGTGATTTGATATAGGATTGTTTTAGCAGTTTCCCAAATGTTGGAGATCTCACCTTACTCTTGAATTTCATAAGTCTTCTTGAAAGGATTACATAGACTGCACATTTTGTTAAAGTATATCTAGTTCAGTATAATTAAATTCTTTTCAAAGATTTTGATGTTTCTTGAAATAATTTAAAATATATTAGTATTTTGATAGATTTTGATCAGGAGAGCTAAAAAATCACAGGATGGCAAACAAAGATTATAAAACCTGATGATGTTTCTTCATTATAAATTTTATTTTTCCTTTATTGGAGATACCACAATTGAATGCTGTGTTTTTCTACACCTGGTATAACACTAACCACCTCAAGTCATTAACAACAACAACAACAACAAGCATAAAAATACTATGAATTTTGAGCAACTCATCAGTAAAAACTGAAAAAAGTCTAAGAAACTTGAGCATTCATGGAACATTAGGCTTTTACTGGAGAAATACAGGAAGCTCTTTCCTGGCCAGTGAGTAATGGTACTTTTTTTTTTTTTTTTTTAACACACCATATAGAGTCCTATAAATTCATTCTGTCCTATCTGGAGTACAAGCTTTCCATTCTCAAGTAGCATAACCAGCATGAACTCTCCTGCATTTCTAGAACATATTCACCTTCTATCCTGCATTTTCTCCTTTCCTGAATCAGAGAACTAATCTTTATTGTTGTTTTTGTTGCTGTATTTTTTGTGTTCTCTTTCCTGAAAGGCATATTGACTCAGTGTGACCACATACTTATCCCCACCTCCCGTATTCTTTGCTTTATTCTTCCACAACATTCTTCTCTAACCCTCTCTTGAGAGTTACACTGCTATTATTTCCACTTCTAATTATTTACATCTGTTAACCAAAATTTCAGAAATGGAGACTTGATGGAAATTAAGAAGCATTTATTTGGGTGTTGTTAGGCCTGCAGCCAGGAAGACAAAGATTCAAGAAGCACTTGATTTGTGTTCCACTAAACTACAAACTGGAGGAAGCTAATAAAGGTAAAAATTGCAAGACCACAGCTTGTTATGTAATTGTTTGTAAGAATTATGATTGGAGCTGGCAAGAAGAAAGGGTGCTTGTTAAACAAGGATCGGTTGAGTTATGAAATAGTTGCATAGTTACAAGGGGGCAGCTTGAGACCACAAGGTTGCAGCTGGCAGATATTGTTCTGAATAGGCTGGTGGTATTATTGTGTTTGGTACAGTTCGAAGAAAGTTCAACTTCTCTGTGGTGCAGGAATGTGCCTGAGAACAGAATCTCAATGGCTGATCAACTCCATTTTTGTATGCCTGAATTATGGTTACTTCATTATAATTTCAGTGTCATCATTTCCTCCTTTTGATCACAATTTTCCTCTGGAAAGCCTTTAGGTTCAACCTTATTATCAGTTAGATGTTTTTGTCCCATGGACCTGGGATGGACCTGACCCAGGAAGGTTGTGTTACAGGGGAGTGAGAGGAGTCAATTTCAGAGTTTCAGACTTGGGGCACATTTGAGTAACGTGGGGCCTCAGGGATATGGTCTCAGGCAGGTCACATCTTGATTAAAATTGGAGCTAGTTGTTCCCTTAAGGGATATAACAATAGGTCACAAGGAGAAGATTCCATGAATAGTAGCCAATCTCTGGTTCACCACCATCCTAATAGATCCAGTGTTTAAACATTTTGAAAAAAAAGCACAATTAGTTTAACATTATCAAGACAAAGCAGATAACAATAATTAATAGAAAGATGATTTACAGTCCTGACCACAGGAGTTCTCCAATGCCCAAGTGTGGCAGCTGAAAATATCAGAAAATTTAAAGTTAAGCCATTTGAGTGCAACACTGGAGTCCCTTTTAAGGGTTTTGGCAAGTTTGAAAAGTTTACTGATTTCAAGTTCTACTTGAAAGGAGATATTGACCCAAGTGCAACAAGAAGTATTAACAGAAGAGACACCTCCTTGGGCTGTAAGGAGATAGTATAAAGCCATATGGTTATCAAGCACTATGTGAGCCAGAATCTAAAGCTCTTTATTGAGCCTTAATAGCTCTTGCAGAGGCTCTAGCAATTTTGACAATTTGGGTAAGATTTCTCTTTATCACTTCTACATCAGTGTTACCAACTCCTAGCCAAGAGCTCCAAATCCTGAGGGAACAGTTATTGGTTCCCCTGAATATCCTGCAGGAAGGCCACACTCCTGAGTGTGACCACAACTATTATCTTCATATTCAAAGGGGTCCTCATCAGGGTAGTCTTCAACAATTGAGAGGACTCTTTTTTATTTATTTATTTTTTTCAGCTATGATCATTAGGGTTAGGGAGTGCTCAAATGTCCCAGCAGAAATGTTCCTCCTATTTTCCAAATATCTAAACATTCATATGACCAAGGCTAGTTATTGTAACTGCAAACAAATATAAATCCTTTAGGGGCACATAGTACTGTAGGTATCGAGTTATTTTTTGAAAGGTATGCAACCACATTTTCTAACCTTGGGCTAGTGCATGGGAATTTCCAAACAGTCAAATTGAGCTTGCATGTAAGGAGAGGAGTGGGTCCCCCATTAGCCCAAGTAGATAGGATTCTAAACTTCATACATAAAGGAGAATTTTATTTGATTTTAGTCTTATTGTAACAGGTGATCTGTAAGTATAGTATAGAGGATAGGGAAGAGAAGTAAGTGGCATTGTCTTTGCAAATAGTGTATGTTCTTTTGTAAAGACATTTTGAGTAATGCCATTGTCATAAACACTAGATTGGTTATATCTAGGTCCCCTAAGTTCCCTTGGGATTTTTTCCAGTGAGGTCAGGAAGAAATGAAGGACAGGTGCGGAGTGAGGGAACCTCTGTGTGTTCTCTTTTATAAGCCACAGTAAATTTAAGTACATTGATAAATTTGGTTATGGGTACATCTACGGCATCGTTATTTTTTACAAAGGACCCAATAGGAGAATGGTGACATATCCAGCACTTGGATAGATTTCCAGAGGAGGCAAGGCACTGACACAAATGTCAAAAGACAATAGTATTGTCTTTCCAAGAATAAGAGTGAACTATAAAGATGGGAGCAACAAAGAAAGTGGGAGAATGTTTAGGATTAAAGAAAATATGAGGAAGGGGTAAAAAGGTTTATCAACCATTACTGTAATGGGGTCAAGAGTATAGGTACATTAGTTAACAAGAAGAAAAACAATCTGAAAGCAGATTACAGGTCTGGTCCTGACTTATGGAAAGTGTTGTCTACCCAGATGTTGTCTGCTTCTGATTCAGGGAAGTTTTTCTTATATGACCCATCTCAGCTGGAAGTTACCAATGGGTTGAGAAATACATTCGGGATTGGATAGCTTTTTGAAATGAAAAACATAAATCTGTGAGTCAATAGCAGCAAGTTTTGCCACACATGAATTAGTTAATAATACCTGGTATGGCCTCTTTCATCCAGGTTGTAAAGCATTTTTAAGGAGGTGTGTTTTCCTGTAAACATAGTCACCTTTTGGTAGATTGTGTTATTTTACGTCCTCCTCTCCCAGGAGCTCACTGTTAAAAGATTCTCGTACTAGTGAAGAATTAACCTTTAATGTTTTGACTAATATTGGCAATACATGAAAATGTTTCCTTTAACCAAATTGAGTTTATGTAGTCCAGTATAAATTTTCATTGACCTTCCTGTAATTATTTCAGAAGGAGAAAGTTAGTGCTTACCAAAAGTATTAGACCCTATGTTGAGCAATACCAGGAACAGGACTTTTGGTCAGGGGAGATTAAAAGATTCAACTAGTTTAGCCAGTTGAGTCTTCGTGATTCTTGTGTACTAACCCACAGGATGGTGGATGATAGGGGCAGTGGAAATGTTGAAAAATAGACCAAATTTTACAAATTGACTGAATAACTCACCCAGTAAAAATGAGTCCCTCCATCACTGTGAAGCTCAGAGGGAAAACCCTATGTAGGAGTTATTTTTACCAAAAGAATTTTGCCTACTGAAAGTTCTTTAGGCCTCTGACATAGAAGTACTTTAATACAGTGAAAAAAATATACATATTGGTACAAGTACATATCTATATCCCTGAGATGGTGGCAATTAGATAAAACCCATTTACCATTCCTAGAAGTATGCTAAAGATAAAGGAAAAAAAATAGTGGAAGGTTAACCTGGATTATATTTGGGGCAGAGGTGACATTTCAAAAATATGTTAGTGGCTATTTTGTAGGGTAGTTTCCAATAATATCATTTTTTCCATATCACTTTATCTGCAAAATGGGTGAGTCTGTTTATGCTGCCAAATATATGTTCCTGGAGGCTGTAGGGTAAAACTGGAATGTCATAAAACCTGTACCATAAATTATGATCATCCCCAAATTTACTTTCCTGGTATAGCCATTTGTCTGGTTCCTCCTGGGAAAAAATCATTTGGGTTTCTCCTAGTAAATCTCATAAGCTAATAGAAGTTTTGGTAATTGTAATTGAAGGTTCTACTGAAATGGGGATAACTATCGTATCAGCTAAATTATCTCCTTTACTTTCTTCTGAACCTAGCTTCGACTTGCCTGGCATTTTTATAGTTTTTATAATGGGTGAAGTTTTCATTTGTGAATGTCTTTCTGGAGGTCCAAGACATACTGGTTATATTTAATTGGTTGTCCTGTTAAAAAGCCCTTTGCTTCCACAACATACAGAAATCATGGAAAATGCTGAAATCTTACTGGCAATTTGACTGTTTGCTATAATGCAGGCTTGAGTTAGGATTATTAGTTCAGCTTGTTGGGCTGAGGTAGCAAAATTTCTTCCATGACCTTATGAAGGGAGATCACAGCACACCAGTTCAACATTTTCCTTGGTTGCACTTTAAATAAGAATCATCAGTGAATATCACTAGGTTGGGATTATCCAGAAAAATTTCCTGTAAATCCACTCTAAGGGTTAGTAACTGAGCAGTGAAATCAAGTTATTCATGGGGGATTTCATCCAAGAGCAAAGGAAGGAGTGTGGCAGGTTTGAGAGTATGCCATCTAGATATAGCGACATTTGAGGAAGATAGAAGAGGTATTTTATAACAAGTTTATCTACTAGCAGAGATGTGTTGGGTATGATGAGAATTTAGAAGAACCTCAACAGAATGGGATGCATAGACAGGAGAGATCAAATGACTATTTCTTTTATTTCTTTAAGTAAGGCTGCAGCAATTGCTCCCATGCAAAGGGGCAAACCCTTAGAGACAGAGTCTAATTGTTAACTGTAATAACCACCTTATCTAACCACCTTACCTATTTTGATCAACATGTTTTTGAGTTAGTACTTCTAATGCAATTCCTCATTATTCATGTATGTATAGTGAGAAAGGCAGTTTATAATTGGAATGTACAAGGATGGAAACTTGGTAAGTTTTTCCTTTAATTGGTTAAAAACTGGATGACCTTCTTCAGTACATTGAAGAAGATTTGTTTGGTCTAATTTCAGAAATTAGTAAAATAACTGAGCCACTAGAGAAAAATTTGGAATCCAGCTCTCTTTGATTCTTGGATTTGGGATCTAATTAATGCAAAAAATCCTTTTTTTCTTTTTCGGTCTTAGGATGTAAGAAGACCAAGATTCCTTCAATTGTTTCCCTCAGAGTTCACTGTCAAGGGCAGCTGTAGTAGCTTGATGGCTACAACACTCTTTGTTTACTGATATAGAAGGCAACATTTTTCATTCACAATAGAATAACTTTGGGATAAATAAAAATTAAAACTGTACCATCACATTTCAATAAATAAAATGTTTTAAGGTTATTATATTTCACTACTCTTGAGTTTCTATTTCATTCCTTTTACACCTATGTTGATTCCTATATCTGTCATGCATAACATTTGCTTACATCTGAAATGATCACATATGCCAAATCCCAATTCCATTTTCTATCTAGTTTTGTGCAATATTTGCATGATGATACTCTTGACATAATATGAAAATAAACAGTACTTGGAAAATAAAGAGGATATTTTCCAGGCATTGTTTTTCTCACTTTATACTTTATTTTGTTGCAGAAAAATGGTAATGAGTGGCTGCTCATGTCTCAGATCTCGGACAAGTCTCTGGGACAGTCTGCAAGTCAGGGTCCTTGGCTTCACACAAGAAAGAATTCGAGAGTGAGCCATAGTAAAGTGAAAGCAGGTTTATTTAGAGAGATACGCACTCAATAGACAGAGTGTGGGTCAACTCAGAAGGTGAAAGGTGGCCCCAAGATGTGGGGTAATTAGTTTTTATGGGCTGGGTAATTTTATAGACTAATAAGTAGAAGGACTATTCCAACTGTTTTGGGGAAGGGCTGGATATTTACAGGAACTGGGCCACTGCCCACTTTTTGGCCTTTTATGGTTAGCCTTGGAACTGTCATGATGCCTGTGGGTGTGTCATTTAGCATGCTAAAGTATTATAATAAGCGTATAAAAAGGCTCAAGTTCTACTGGAAGTCAAATCTTCCACCATCTTGGGCCTAGTTAGTCCTAACCAGTTTATTTCATATACTGTAATTAATGGTTGTGTCATTTTTTAATGGATGTGCCTGCCCCCTTCTTTCCTTCATTACCCCCTCAGAGATTTTATTTCCATAATCTTATGGGAAGCAAGAGGTGATTGTTTGTCTTCTGTAGCTGCTTCAGAGCTGAGTAGGGGCATTGACCCTGCCTGTTAGGGAGTAAAAATCTCTGGATGCCTGATCTAGAGACCCCAGAGGCAGGACGGCTTCTTGTTTTGAATCAGAGGGTGGTAAGTGATGGAATTCTGGAATCCTTGCATAGCCAATCATCTTGATGTGGAACTGTTGTAACTGCTCCCATAAACTTCCTATGAATCTTCTTGAAGGTGAAGCACTGGCAACAGCATCGGAATGCAACAATAGCTGTCTATAAATGACAAGATTTAAAATGTTATGGTTAAACACTTGATTACAATGTAACTGGCAAACTTGATTACTGCTGTGACACAAAACAATTTTAGATAATAACTAGAATAATGACTGGTAACCTTATATACCAGGACATATCCAAATTTTAGAAATTTCATATAATTTCTAAAATGTCTATATTAATAACGTTTACCCACAATGTAATCTGACAAGGCTTATCACTTATTTGACAAGGTTTCCCATGTAATTTAACATATCAAATAATCCTAATTATTTTAATATCTCTCTGAGATGCCTCAGAGTTCCTTTTCCACAAACCTTCTACAACTTTCTGTGTCCATATTATTTTGTCCCATATTTTCTTTTTCATTATGAAAAAATCAGCTCCAGGACAAATTACTCTCTTTTCCCTTTAACAAATACATTCCATTCCTCATACCTTCTTTTACTGAAAACATATCTTACTTCCCTGGCATACTGAAATACTTCTTATTTTTAGTAGCTTTAATTACCCATGTTATACTTTTAATCCTTAAAAACCTTGATCTCTAGCAAGCAGCAAATAACTGTAAACTGTTTGTCATAACAACATTTCCTGACTGGAAAACTTATTTTTTAGTTTTCCTCTCCTAAGAAGACAAAGGTAGACAAACTTAGACCCACCCAGTAATTAATATTCCAACATTTTGTCCTATTTGAAATGACCCAGATAGTCGATGATTTACCACCATTTAACTTAGTTTAAAGTTACCAAAATCTGGAGAGACTATTTTAGATAGACATTCCAAAAATATAATTATTCTTATAGAGTTTACCTAAAAGCTCTTATATCATTTACATTTACAGTAAGTCCCCAACATACGAACCTTCAAGTTGTGAACTTTTAAAGATGCGAACGTGCGTTCCATTAACGTCAGGCGTGAGTGAAATTGCAACTTGCCGTCCATCTCCTATTGCTAATGATCCTTCAGCTCTACCATCTCCTACATCTTCTCCTTTCTCCAGTCAGTAACTCTTCTTGCCTGTTCACTCCATCCCAGCCCCTGTATGCCAGCTGTTGTACCGTACTACTGTACTTTTCAAGGTACTGTACTATAAGATTAAAAATGGTTTATTTTTGTGTTTGTTTTTTGTGTGAAAAGTGTTATAAACCTATTACAGTACAGTACTATATAGCTGATTGTGTTAGTTGGGTATCTAGGTTAACTTTGTTGGACTTACAAAAAAATTGGACTTACAAACGTGCTCTGGAAACAGAACTCATTCATATGTAGGGGGCTTACTATACTTCCCATGTTGACAAAATATGTCAACAGATATAAGGTCTTATTTGACCTTCAGTAAGCCTAGGTACAAAAGAAGTATTATAAGATACATAGAAATACATAAACAAAGAGCTCATATTTCCCGTTCCAAAATTTCAGCCATGAGTCAGGTACAACAATGTAAAACCCATCCCTTACAAAAGAGGTTGGATTCAATTGGATTTCTGGCAGATGAAACAAATCAAGGCACCTGTCTAGATGGTGAAATCATTTTTACTAGTATTTATGGGAAAGATACTTAAGATTTCTGTTTGTTCTTGACAAGTGAAGTTCTAAATTACCTACCCATTTTTCTGAAATTTGCATTATAAAAAGACGTGGGACATGATTGTTCCTAAAGAGGACCAGTTATAATATTTGCATTTTAAAGGCATAGGAAGAGAGAGGCAAATTTTTCCTAGGAGGATGACTTTGTTCCCTTAAGGTCAGAAAAAAGAAATTTTTGTTTTGTTTTGTTTTGTTTTTTCTCAATACTTACAAGCCTCTTAAGATAAGTTGGGGAGGTTTGAGAAATGGTAAAAAAAAAAAAAAAAAAAAATTGGTGAGCTATGGATTATTCCTGGAGCTACACCTCTGGTCCTGAAAAGACTAGATTTGTAAAACAAGGACAGTTTCTGCCCTCCCCCCCACCCCACAAAGAATTGAGTGGCCAGCTCAATGATATCAAAGGACTGAAACACCCATTCACCTATGTTGGAATGCTTTACTTTCTCTTATTCAGCTTAGGAGAGAAGGCATCCCCACCCAATTCCTAACAAGTTCTGAATATCAGCTATGGTTAATTTAGTCAGACCAGTGGCCTCCCATTTTGGAAATTCATTAACAAACACTTTTGAGTATTCTCCCTGGGTTTAAAAAGTTCTTTTTTTTTTTTTTTTTAAATAAAAGCATTTTTAAACCTTATTATTAATACTCAGGACATTAGGAATTTCCAGATTTTTTCAGTAGCATTTGTAGAACCACTTTTGGTAACAAATACAGTAGTTAGGAATACGCATTCAATTCAGAATGCATAATAATGTTTATCCTGAATCCTTTCTGGCTAAAAACAGGGCTGGCGCTGTGATGGGATATAGAATGAGAATCTACAAAAAACACTGTAATACGTTTGTTTTTTTTCCCAGAGTCTTCATCTTCTTTTGCTGGAATACTTTATAAATACATATTAAAAAGTAAGGCAACAACTCCAAACAGTCCAAGCTGTTTGCTCAATTCTATTCCCAATTAGATTCGCAATCTTGGTGATCAATTTCATGGTTGTACTGTTTAGTGTTTGTCTTCCTTATTTCTAAATGGTCTAAAAGTATGTCTTCTGACATTTCTATAACATCTCTGGTTTGTGTGTTCAATGACGTACATAACTAGTACTGGTCAGGTACTGAACCCTATGATGTCCCAGTGCCTGTTTTCAAAGGATTCAAGACATTGATTTGGAGTCACCATAAACTGATGCGTGAATCCAAAATTCCCTTCCCTACTATGTTCATCACCTGCTCTCTTTTACTCCTAATTTTAAAACTAAAGGAGTACCAGGACTACCTGATTACTGGAAAGATGTTCACTCCAGTGAACAAAACTTTTATCAGGGACCTTTATAATTCACGGCCCCATTCCACGTGGACATTCAACTCATGAAGATGTGCAAAAGGAAAAGATGTCAAATTACAGTCAAGTTACCCAGAGGAGGATGTTATACAAACTTATAAGGAAATGACAGTCTTTTTTTTCCCTTCCTTTACTATAAATACACTTAACAACTTAGCAGAAAGACAAGCTAAATTTAAGATAGTTCACATTTGAAAATTGTTTCATACTCTCTGCTAATGATAAATAAGGAAATCCCAAAAATGGAATTTTAATATACAAATTTCATTGACAGATCTTTGAAGACTGCTTTTTTTTTTTTTTAAAGGGGGTTAGAACAATGATTATGTTTACCAAGTTCTGAGAAGTCCATCTACTGTCCAAACTTTGGACTGAAGTCCTTATTTTTTTTTTTTCCTTTACTTAGAGACAGGTATATACAGTGCTGTTGTAATAATGAAACAAATGTGAAATCTACTGTAAAGTTGCACAATACAGAAAACTGCTGTTCCATCTTCTACTACATAAATGTGTGACTCCACAGGTTAGTAAGGTTGTTGTCATTATTTTTGTTAAGTTGGAATTATCCCATCACGTCTAAGACCTCTCTTTAACTCCAGATCCTCCAGTTTTTTCCACAATTATTCACTCTCCTTTTCTTTCTTTTTCTCATGCTGACGATCTGACTTGAATGTGGCTGTCAGCTCATCAAACATGGTGCTGTTCATTTCCATAAACGCCTTCAACACATTGTACACTAATGCCACGATAGCCGGATTCCAATGTTCTTTTGAAATCCTATAAAGACTGGAAAACATGATGGGAAGGATGACATTAGAGTTTTCGTCTATCAAACTCATGATGTATTCATTATTCCAATAATAGAGTGCCCTTTCCGCCACCTGAAAATGGGGGCTAGAGACACACTTGGCAATTTGTTTAAACAAAGGTTCTTGGATTTTAACAAATTGTGAAGGTTCAATCACATCCAATATTTCTTCCAGCTCCCTAAGGAACATGACCTCTTTTTGACTACATGTTTGGGGCCAAAATTTCATTAATCCCCTAATAACTGGTTCTGTGAGTGAAGGATCTTTCTCCAGAAACTGTACTATGCAATATGCCAGCTGGGTATGGAAGAGTGATAAGCTCCTGACAGTGTGTAAAGGTATCAACACTTTCACCAGAAACTGTTTGTGTTCTTCCTTAAGAGGTAAAGCAAAGCCATTGATAATACTTCCTAATATTTCCAGCAGTTCAGCTACACCATTGAAGTGTTCTGTTTCATAAACAAACCTTAGAAAAATATTGTTAATCTGTTTTCGGATAAATGCTCTAAGACCAAGAAACTTGCCATAAATTCTGTGTAAGACTGTTTTTAAGTAGTCCCGTTCCCGAGGGTCTTCGCTGTCAAACAGCTCCAAAAGCTGTAATACAAATTTCTGATCTATGTATTTTTTGGCAATGCTGGGTTGGGATTCTTGGCTTTCCAAAAATCGTATGAAAAACTCATATACAAGCTGTAAGTGTGGCCACGATGCCTCAAGGGTAGGTTCATCTTCTTCTGGATCAAATTCATTGCTGTCACTAGGAGGGAGAGTTCTGAATATATTGCAAGACACCTTTTAGCAGCGGCAGAGGTGTTAACTCAATAGGCTTGCCTTGAGACCTAAACTGTGAGGAACTTTGCAACCTCTTCTGTCTGGCTTTTCTGACGGACTTCCAAGAAAATCCGTCTACTTTATCCACTGATGGAGGAGTAGTTGGTGCTGAGGACATATCCCTACTTGAAGCTTCTGGAGAAGAATCCGAAGATGATCTGTGGTTTCGGAGGGGCGGGAGACAGGAGAGAGGGCCGCAGCGGGGGGCAGCGGGCGGGACCGGGGCGTGCGGGGGGAGGTCCGGACAGCAGCAGGGAGCCCGGGGCGACGGCTGTCCGGCGCGGCGTCCCTCCGGTTCCGCGGCAGCGGCGCCTCTAGGCCTCACGGCCGGACCTGAACCTCAGCGCTCCGGCGGCGGCGGCGGTGGCGGCGGCCTCACGATCCTCCCCCGCGGGCCCGTCCCATCAAATCGGCACCGACCCCGCTGCGGCTCCGCCGGTGGCTCCTCGCTCACATTCCCGGCGGGCGGCGCCTCTGGTCGTTGCCCCGGACCCGGCGGCTGCAGCGACGACGAGGGGAGGGGGAAAGGGAGAGAAGAAGACTGGATCCGCAGCGGCAACAGGAGGAGAAGGAAGGAGAAGAGGGAGCCGCTGGGGCTGGAGCTGCCGCTGCCAGAGCCGCCGTTCGGTGCCCGCGGTGGGTCCCCGTCAATGCCCCTTTCTCTCTCCTATTATCAATATCACCGGGCAGCTCAGCTGAGTCCATGGCACACGCGCAACCGAACCTTCTGGCCTAAAAAGTTCTTTAATTATGGCCCTCACCTTGGCCTTTGATCTCAGGAGGCTTGCCTTCAGCCTCATGTGTTCCCACTCTTAAAGGTAGCCTTGCCAGAGATACTAGCTCTGTCAGGGACCTCAGTGTTCCAGAGAGCAGGGTTCACTTGAGGAACATTATGGAGTGGAAACCACCTCTGATTAGGGACTGAGGTAGGTTCCCACAGTCAAGAGCAATTATTTTTCTTGGTGGATGCTCTCTCTGTGAGGGTCTCCAAATTGGACTATTATCTGGAAATTAGTAAGCAAGTAGTCCCTTCCCAATAGGGGATGGGGCACTCAGATATGAGCAGAAAATGATGTGCAAAGGTCAAATTTCCTAGCAAGCAGCTGAGGTGGGGAATTGCTTGGTTTGGGGCCTTCCATTGATTCCCATTATCATATAGAACTGGGAACAAGGGTCCAGGGAAATCAGTTAGCACAGTGTAGGCTGCATCTAACTTTCCTACCTACCGCATCAAGGGTTCCCTTAGCCTTCTCAGGAGAAATGACCAGGTGTCCTTTGGGAGCCAAGGAGTGTCCTGGGCCTTGTCAGTCTTTGGTCTTCTTAGCTATTATTGCCTTGGAAACCCTGTGTCCCCTTCGAGACTGGGGCAGTCCCACTTCCAGTGGCCCTCTTGTTTGTATATTGGGTAGGGTCAGTAGACTTTGCCCATACAGGTGGCATTCATCCTTCCAGTGGTCCTCTTGGTCACATTTAAATTAGATCTCTTTTTGGCAGGACAGTGGCTCTGATCCAGGCTTCCTTTATCCTATCCCTGCCATGAGTCCCCAGAAGGGAGAGTAACCATGAGGTGGTGCAGGAGTTAGTACTGCCCCCAATATTTGTGCCTTTCACTGTTGTTCCTGAATCATTTTTGCCTCTTCATCCCTATTTTTATTGCTGAATACTCCAAAGGCTAAGTCCATGAGCTGATTCACGGATTTCTGGGGTCTTCATTTGCCCAGATGGGGCCTTAGGGGGACCTGGTCCATGAGACTGTCTCCCTCAGAATTTGTTGGGGTAGACATTCTCAGCTTCATTGTGGGCTTTGGGGAGGTGGACTCATTTAAATCCTTGGGCTCCTGTGAAGGAATGTACTTTGTAAGGACATGAGACAGGCACACCCTACAGGAGTTCTTTAGACCTGGATCTTGGAATAAGGTCATGAACATTTGGATGTATGGAACTTCCCCCTCCACTTTTGGTTATAATGTCATGACAAAACAAGGGTCTGAGGGATACTGACCAGATGATAGTTATTCATCCTTGTACTCTCACAGTGTCAACAGTGGGATCCCTCTAGGCACTCAAAATCTGCCTGTTCAGTGAGTCTGAGGAGACCCCTTGGATTAGTCAAGGAGAGGAACAAGAGTAAAAAGGAGAAAAAGCGACCAGAGTTCCAGGGCCTAAATCCTTCAGAGAGGGAGGAGACCTACTCCCTGAGTCAACTAAATGGATTACCTTTATCGTTGCAAAAGAAAAAGAGAAACAAATAGAGCTGAAGGGTAGGTCTGGATCACCAAAAGGTAGTGATAATAATACAAGGTAAAAGCTCCCCTCAGGATATGGTTCTTGTGATGTTGAGGAGGTCTACTTCTTCACAGAAGTAAAAGAGGCAACATGGCAACCTGTTGGCAAAGCTGGCAGTGAGGCTCAAAGATCAGTAGACAGTTTAAGAAGTCAGAAGAGAAGAAGGTGAAGGAGGCTATAAAAGAAATCAAGAGCAAAGAAAGAAGGTGTATAGCCATGGCGCTTCCTAGGCCAGAGATTCATAAACCCACTGAAAGAGATGCTAGACCACTACCTAGACTCAGGGGTTCATAAAGTCTGCAGCCCCTGTGAGGGAAGTTCCTGCCCACAACTTTCACTCAGGGGTGCAATATCCATGGTGAAGATCCCTGGGGATAAAAATGGTAGGAAGGTGTATAGTCATGATGCTTCCTAGGAGAGATCCATAAGCCCACTGAGAAAGGTGTTTGACCACTACCTCTGATCAGATGTTAATAAAGTCTGAGACCTCCATGAGATGTGACCCTTAACAGGGAGCATGACATCCATTTTGGTGCCATAGTCAACAGCAGATTGAAATAAAGAGGAAGACTGATTGGGACTAGGAAGGTGCACTGCCTCAGTGCTTGCTAGGGGGGGAAGGGACTGTGACCCTATTGAGGGAGGTGCTCGCCCACAACTTCCGCTCAGGGGTGCAATGAGGCCATAAGCCTCAAGAGCACTTGGGGAGTACTGCACCGCAAATCTAGAGGAGGACTCATGGAGTCCCCGTGTTTGTGCCCCCTGATGCTGTTTTGGCATCCCAGAACCAGACCGAGACTAAAAACATGTGGGGAGAGGAAATTGGGCTTGCGGAGACCTGAAGGGGAAACTCACCTGATCAAGTTGTCAATTATTTGCTGCAGTCTTAATTTGGATGTCCGTGTTGTCATCTCAGTGGATCTTCTCAAGTCCAAAGAGGCAGAGCAATAGGGGAGAATGAGATAGATTGAGGGGAGAAAAGCCTTGGGCTCGCTGAGCTCGTTCATGCCCAGAGCACTGGTCTGCCTGCCAGATCCCACAGGCAATGTCAACAACTACCTAAGGGGCTACTAGAATATACAAGGCATGAGAGAAGTCCAGACCATCCTCCATAGAGGGAAGCCATAGCCCGATAAGCCAATTTAGATTATGCCCTTTGAGGTCCTTTCTATATTCACTGGGACTGTCCCTTTGTGGTCACCAGAAAAGATGTTTCAGCAAATAGGGCATGAGAGGATGGTCCTGTCCCAGGTCTTGGGTGAGTCCCTGGGACAGGCTGCCAAGTGAGGGTCCTTGGCTTCCCACAGGAAAGAATTTAAGAGTAAGCCTAGGCTAATGAGTGAGAGGATTATTCCAAATATTTTGGGAAAGGGGCAAATATTTCAAGGAATTGAACTACCATCCACTTTTTGGTCTTTTTATGGTTAGCCTCAGAACTGTCATGACACCTCTGGCTGTGTCATTTAGCATGCTAATATGTTACAGTGAGGGTATAATGAGGCTCAAGGTCTACTGGAAGTCGAATCTTACATCATCTTGGCCCTAGTTGGTTCTAACCAGTTTATGTTGTATCTTGTTCTTAATGATTTTGTCATTCTTTTAATGGTTGTGTCCTGCCCTCTTCCTTCCTGTCTAACTTTGAGTCTGGAACCAAGAAACAGTGCTTTAATGTGATTCTTGCTTTCTGGTGCTAAATCCTACATTTTGACTAACTTATATATGTTTTGTCTTATCCATTCTTGCCAGCCTCCATTCTCACTACTAACTTATTAAATAATCTAATAATCAATATGCTAAATAAGTAATGTTCTGAAACTCTTGGAAACATGTTTTGAGATACAATTTTTCTGTTAATTATGGCCATGAGAACTTTTTGATAACAGTATCTATTATTTTTATCTTTTTTTTATTCTCAAGCTATAATGGAAGGTCTAACATACAAGCAGTGTACAATAACTATTTGTGGAGAAATGATTTAAAGTAAATAAATACCTTTAAAAGGCCTCTGATGAATGTTAATTTGAATCTATCAATATTAAAGTAGAAAATTATATAAAGCCTACTCAAATTTGGTTTACATTCCTTAAATATGGCATAGTAGTATCCTTTATTTATATGTATATTTGATTGCTGAAAGTTGTTTCATTTTTAAATTTTCCTTTTGATGAAGTATGAAGTATGAAAACAGAAAGTACATTCTTGTTCTTTAAAACACCCTTTCAGAATTGTTTTTCCTCATCTCCTTAGTATCAAAATTCTGTCCCAAATTTCTTAAATAAGAAACAAAAAACTGATATAAACATTCAGCTGGTAGGTATGCAACTCTTTCACATCCTTGTTGCCTAGGAATATTTAAAGAGAATTGGTAATGAGATTTACCAATTTTAAATCTCAGACGTCTGTCTGATGATCTTTTAGGTGTGGATACTTAAACCCTGCTTCATGTAGTAGCTACATGAACTACTTCACACTTAGGACCCACAAATCAAAGTTTGCCTTCTGACAAAGATGAATTTTAACTATATATATATATATATATATATATATATATATATATTTTTTTTTTTTTTTAAGTAGAAAATTTAATAATGAGAGAAAAGCGAAGAAAAAGAAGAGGGCAATTGGAATTGGAATGCAAAATATTATGTGTACTTATATATAATAGAACAATAAATTAGTAAGATGATCGCTCAGGAAAGAAGAGAGAAAAAATTAAAATAAAAGTAAAGTACAATAAATACAGCAAAGACAATGGCATATTGTTTTCATTTTGAACAAGGAACATAAACATAGATATCAAGTAACAACTCAGAAAATGATTAAATAAAAGTGAGTAATACAGGCAAGAGATAGATCAAACCGCACATTTAGTCACATTCAAAAATGTGTGTTCCAAATTGATCCATCAGCAGATACTTATCTATATAGGATTGAATTCCAATGGCCAATAAAAGCATTTTCACGATCCTTAAACTTTTAGAGCAGCTTTTCACGTTAAAGTCCTAAATAAAGCAAGAGGATATTAATCATTGTAGGTGGTGGTAAACTGGAAAGGTTGAAAAAAAAGCATTTCATTTATTGATCTGAGAGAAAACTATGCACTTCAAGGAAAACATTTTATGAATAATAACAGATTTATTCTGGAGAATGGGGTTATATCTATATAACCACTTGCATTAAAATAAGGAAAATTTTCATGGTAGTATTTTCCATTGGTGTATAACTTGGAGGTTACTTTTCTACTTTCACTTAGTTCTTCAACCATCACTGGGAAAATGGCATAGTGAGAACAATAGCTTATACTTTACTTATAACTTGGCTTTTAATATAAACATAAATATAAATATATATATATGTGTGTGTGTGTAAAATCAGAAAGAAAGGTCATTCTTTCCTGCTTCTCACATTTCCCAGTACTCCTGAGCTCAAAATTGTATTTCTATATGAAAAAAAGGAAGGATAAAAGAGGCACGGGGACCAGAGATGTAGTTTTAACAAATTTCTAATTTGTACTTGAAGAAATAAGTACTTCTGGATCCATGCACTGAGAACATGCTAGCTGTATAGATTGTGAACTTGTTTTTTAGCTTGAGATGTAGAACTTTGGTTAATGAACAATAATAATCTTATAGTATAGTTCTCCAAGTTTTTTTGTTTGTGGTAAAGTCCTAACAATTGGCATGAATTAGTTGAATTCCAGGAGATGTATTCTCCTTCTCAGTTTTCTGACTTTATTCCTCATTTTTGGCAACTCTAATCTTCAGGTAAAATGTATGGGCTTTAAAAGAAATCTAAGTCAATAGTGTAATATTTTGGGAAAGGATAATATTTTATATAAAAATTGTAAGCAAATGTCTTATTTAGTTATGTGATATCTCAAGCAGAGTAAAAGATTAAAAATGAGAGAGAAGTCATAGTCAAACATATGTTGGTACTTTAAAATTTTGTAAGACAAGGATATTTTTTTCTTATGGCTTTGAATTCTCTAGAGGGAAAGGGTACTGACTTAATATAATGATTATTTATTTAAAAAAATTTTAATGTTAAAAGTTAATTTTAAACTTTTGCCTTTGTGGGGGAGTGACCAAGATGGTGGAGTATGAAAATCCTGAGCTCACCCTCTTTCATGTGCACACCAAAATTACAACTATTTACAGAGCAACTATTGATGGGAATGACCTGAAGACTAGCAGAAAATATCTTCTACAACTAAAGAAATAAAGAACCAAAATGAGCTGGGCAGAATGGACAGAGATGTAGTATAGTCTAGCCTCTCACCCCCAGGTGGGGTACCCACAAAAGGGCAGATAATCAAATTTGCAGAGGTTATCCCCAAGGAGAAAGTGGTCCAAGCCCCACATTGGCCTCCCAAGCCAGGGGTTCTGCATCAGGAAGTTCAGCTCCGAGAACATATGGCCTTGAAGGTCAGCAGGATTTTCGTTTGGGAGAGCCATAGGACTATAAGAAGCAGAGACTCCACTCTTTAAAAGCACACACAAAATCTCACGTGTTCCAAGACCTAGGGTAGAAGAAGTAATTTGAAAGCAGCCCAAGTCAGACCCACTTGGTGGTCTTGGAGAGACTTTCAGAGAGATAAGAGGCAACTGGGATACACCCTGGGGACAGAAACATAGGCAGCAATCTTTTGCGGGATCTCACTCTACCAGAAAAACTCTGGTACTGGCAATTGCCATTTTAGAGTCCTTACTAGTTCCTGAACTTACCCTGCCCACTAACCAGTCAGTGTCAGTCCTGGGACTCAAGTAGCAAGCCTGACACAGCTCCACCCACCAGCAAGCCAGCACCAGCCTTGGCACACCACTCCTCACCCCCATCCAGGCAAACTCACCAGCAGGCCAAAATCTTCCAATCTAGGACTGGTGCTGACCACTAAGAGCTGGCAACCTTTATCTAGGCAGACCTTGTCAATCAACTGGGCTGGAGGGCCAGCCATGCCTACCAGTGTGTTCACAGTAGTTGGCCCTAACACAACAGAAACATTACATAATGATAAAGGGATAAATACAAAAAGAAAATATAACAATTGTAAATATATATATACATAACAGAGAACCTAAATACATAAAGCAAATATTAACATACATAAAGGGAGAAATTGATAGTAACACAATAATATTATGGAACTTTAACATGCCAATTGCATCATGGACAAATCAGGCAGACAGAAAATCAAAAAGGAAACACTTATTTCACCTTAAATGAAACAGAAGAATTTAATGAGCAAAAGAATTTAATGTTTTATATAAATAAAACAGTTCATCCCAAAGCAGTAGAATACATTCTTTTCAAGTTTACATGGAACTTTCTCCAGGATTGATCTCATGCCAGGACGCAAAACAAACCCCAGTAAATTTTAAAAGACTGAAAACATCTCAGGCATCTTTTCCAACCACAAGGCTATGAGACTAGAAATCAACTACTGGAAAAAAAAACCTGCAAAAATATAGAAATGAAAAGTCTAGACAATATGCTACTAAACAACAATGGGTCATTGAAGAAATTAAATTAGAAATCAGAAAATACCTAAAGAAATTGAAAATAGAAACACAATGATCAAAACTCTAGCAGCTACAGCAAAAGCATTTAAAAGAGAAGTTTATCTCAATACAAGCTTAACTTAGGAAACAAACAAACAAAAAACCTCAAATAAACAATCTAAACTTCCACCTAAAGGAGCCAGAAAAAGAGGAACAAACAAAATTCAAAGTTATTAAAAGCAAAGTAATCCTAAATATCAGAGCAGAAATAAATTAAATAGAGGCTAAAAAACAATAGAAAGGGTAAATGAAACTGAGTTAGTTTTTTCAAAAAATAAACAAAAATAATAAACGTTTAGTCAGATTCATCAAGAAAAAGAGACAGCTCAAATAAATAAAATTAGAAATGAAAGGGTAGAACCCTAGAAATAAAAATAAAAAGATCATGAGAGATTTCTACAAATAATTATATGGCAATAAAATGAATAACCTAGAAAAAATGAATACATTTCCTGAAATGTACAATTACCCAAGGCTGAGTCAGAAAGAAGTAGAAAACATGAACAGGCTGATTACCATTAATGAAAATGAATCAATAAAAACAAAGAAACAAAGAAACAAAGAAACAAACTCCCCTCAAAATATTTCAGGACCAGATGGCTTCATATGTGAATTCTACCAAATATTTAAAGAAGAGTTAACACCTAATCTCCTCCAACAATTCAAAACATTTAGAGAAAAGAATGCTTCTAAACTCATTCTATGAGGCTATCATCACCTTGACATCAAGACCAGACAAAGACACCCCCAAAGAATTACAGGTCAATATAGCTAATGAACATGAGATTTGCATAGATGTAAAAATTCTCAATGAAATATAAGCAAACTGAATTCAACAATACACTAAAAGTATCATGCATCATGATTAAGTGTGATTTATCTTGGGGAAGTAAGATGCTTTAAAACCTGTGAATCAATCAATGTGATACACCATATTAAGAAATGAAAGAATAAAAATTATATTGTCATCTCAAAGGATGTTGAAAAAGCTTTTTTGACAAAATTCAACATTCATTTATGACTAAAATTTCTAAAATAAGTGGGTATAGAGGGAACATACCTCAACATAAAAAAGGTCATTCATGACAAACCCACAGTCTGTATTATACTCAATAGTGAAACTCTGATAGCATTTTCTCTAAGATCAGGAAGAAGATAAGTATACCCACTCTCACAATTTTTATTTAATATAATACTAGAAGTCCTACTCACAGCAAGCAGAAAACAAAAAGTAAAGGAGGAATCCAAATTGAAAATGAAGAGGTTAAACTATCACTGTTTGCAGATGATATGTTCCTATATATAGAAAATCCTAAAGACTCCATCAAAAAATAATAGAACTCATCAAAAAATTCAGTAAAGTGCACAGTACAAAATTAATATACACAAATCTGTTGCATTTCTATAACCTAACCATTAACAATCAGAAGTTAAGAAAATAATCCTATTTATAAATGTACCCAGAAAAATAAAATACCTAGGAATAAATCTAATTAAGGAGGTAAAAGACCTGCTCTTGGAAAACTATGACACTAATAAAATAAATTGAGAACGACACAAATAAATGGAAAAATAAACCATGTTCATGGATTGGAAGAATTAATACTGTTAAAATGACCATAGTGCCCAAAGCAATCTACAGATTCAATGCAATCCCTATCAAAATATCAATGGCATTTTTCACAGAACGTGAACAAATAATTCTAAAATTTGTATGGAAACACAAAAGACCCTGAATCGCCAAAGCAATCTTGAGAAGGAACAAACCTGGAGTTATCCTGTTACCTATTTTCAAACTATACTACAAAGCTACAGTCTTCAAAACAGTATAGTACTGGAACAAAAATAAATACATAAATCAATGGACCATAATAAAGAGCCCCCATATTTACTCACAGTTATATGGTCAATTAATCTGCAACAAAAGACACAAGAAAATACAAATGAGGAAAAGACAATCTCTTCAATAAATGGTTTTGGGGAAATTGGATGCCTAATTGCAAAAGAATCAAAATGGATTACTTTCTTACACAATATATATATAATATTTTTATATATTTATATATAAACTCAATATAGATTGAACACTTATTTAAGACCTGAAACCATAAAACCTCTAGAAGAAAACATAGACAGTATGCTCTTTGACATTGATCTTAGGGATTTTTTTGTTTGTTTGGTATTTGCCTTTCAGGCAAGGGAAACAAAAGCAAAAAATAAACAAATGGAATTATATCAAGCTAAGAAGTTTTTGCAAAGCAAAGGAAACTATCAACAAAACAAAAAGTCCTCCTACTGAGAGGGAGAAGATATTTGCTAATAATATATCCAAAAAAGGGGCTAATATCCATATACAAAGAATTCATATAACTCAACATCTAGAAAACAAACCAAGTTAAAACATGCTCAGAGTACCTGAATAGATATTTTTCCAAAGAAGACATACAGATGTTCAACAGACATATAAAAAGATGCTCAACATCACTAATAATCAGAGAAATGAAAATCAAAACCACAATGAGATATCACCTCACACCTGTGAGAATGGCTATTTTCAAAAAGATAGCAAATAGCAAATGTTGGTGAGGATGTGGAGAAATGGGGACCCTCATACACTTTTGGTGGGAATGTAAATTTGTGCAGCCACTATAAAAACAATATGGAGATTCCTCAAAAAATTAAAAATAGAACTACCATATGATACAGCAATTCCATTACTGGGTATTTGTCTGAAGAAAACAAAAGCACTAATTTGAAAAAAATATTTGCACTCCTATGCTTATTGCAGAATTATTTACAATGGCTAAGATATGGAAGCAACCAAAGTGTCCAACAATAGATGAACTGATACAAAATAAAATACACACACACATAAACACACACACAATGGAATATTACTCAACTTGAAAAAAGAATGAAATCTTGCCATTTGTGACAACATGGATGGACCTAAGGGTTATTATGCTAAGTGAAATAAGTCAGAGAGAGAAAGATAAATAACATGTGCTTTCACTTATATGTGTAATATGAAAAACAAAGCAAACGAACAAACATAAACCAGAAACAGAGTCACAGTTTTGGAGAACAAATAGGTGGTTGCCAGACAGGAGGGGACATGAGGGGGATGAGTGAAACAGGGGAGGGAGATTAAGAGGTACAAACTTCAAGCTGTAAAATCAGTGAGTCATGGGTATGAAATGTACAGTATAGGGAATATAGTCAAAATAGTGCAATATCTTTGTATGGTGACAGATGGTATCCAGACTCATTGTGGTGATCATTTTGGCATGTATAGAAGTATTGATTCATTATGCTGTAAATCTGGAACTAACATAAGGTTGTAGGTAAATTGTACTTCAATATCAAACAAGCAAACTCATAGAAAAAGAGATCAGATTTATGGTTACCAGAGGCAAGGGGTGGGGGTAGGGGAATTGAATGAAAGTGGTCAAAAGGTACAAACTTCCAGTTACAAGATAAATAAGCACAAGAGATGTAACGTACAACATGATAAATATAATTAGTACTACTCTATGTTAAATGAAAGTTGTTAAGAAAGTAAATCCTAAGAGTTCTCAACACAAACAAAAGAATATCTTTTTTTCTATTTCTTTAATTTTTTATCTATAGGAGATGTTGGATATTTACTAAACTTATTGTGGTAATTATTTCATGATGTTTGTAATCACTTCAAATCATTTCAAATGAACGAATCATTTCAAAACATTTCATGATGTTTGTAATCATTTCAAATCTTTAAGCTGTACACCTTAAACTTATATAGTGCTGTGTGTCAGTTGTATCTCAATAAAACTGGAAGAAAAAAGTAAATAAATTAAATAAAATTTGCCTTTTTTTGTAAACATAATGCAATAGAGACAGATGAATAACTTTCAATTGTAGTATATAGGGCAGAGCTGGTTAAAAATTAAAATAGTGTAAAAGCTTGATACTTGATCTTTCCAGTAGAAAAGGGGGTTGTATTAATGGAAATATAAACCAAGTACAAACATAATTAGCTAAATGATACTGTGCATGTAAAAAACTAAATAAAGTTAGAGTGCAGTGCAACTAAAATTACATATCAAATATTTTACAATGAAAAATTATTCTTAAATTATTATGGTCATTTTTTCTTGATGAATAAAATATAAATGCTATTAATATTATGTTTTAATAAATGCTATTAATATTATGTCTTTTCAACCTTTGTGGAAGAGGTTCTCTCTTCTTTTCTGAGTTGAAAGAACTATATGTGTACACATACACACACACCAAGTTCTTATGTACCGAAGAGACACTAAAGCTATTAAACACATCTTTTATGAAAGTGATACTGTACTGTACTTTAGAGCTTTAAAATATAATCCATAGCTTTATATATTGATGTAACAGTTTTCTGCATAAACAAAAGAGCAGACTATGTATTAGAAAAGCAAGAAATTTAATTGAATAAACATTTGTTGAACACCATGTATATGTGAAGTAGAGTGATAACTTCTTGTAGAAGGCTTAAAAATGAGTAACCCTTTGTGCAAGAAGCTCATAATTTAGTAGATATGATAATGCAGTTTAAAAATATTTACTCCATACTGCAAAATAGATAAGTGCCTGAAACAAAGCAAAAAAAAAAAAAAAAATGAGGAAAGGAGCTTAAACTATTTCTCATGTGATAATAGTGTTCTATCAGATGGGAAGTATAAATATATATAAATTCCTTGTTTGTGGTAGTTCTGACTCTACTCCATAATCTATATTTCTCTCAAATAGTATATTGATTGACAAGGAAGTGATTCACTAGGTCTTGTGTCCATTTCAAAATAGTAAAAATTTACCTTGTTTATTGGCATGCTGAGGGATATCAAAAGCATTGCTTTAAATCTACTCACCAACTTTCTTTAAAATGTTTTAAATAGTGTATGACCAGAATCAATCTATTGTTAAAGTCTTTATGTTGCTTAGTTGTTACAGTTCTTCCAAAAGTTTGTGAAATATCATTCTTTATAAGTATGATCATGCTACTTCCTTTACTTCGGTTATTCTTTCCCTCCCTTCATGTTAGCACCTCTGATGATTATGTATCTAGCTTTAGTTACCTCTCCCATAAAGCTTTTTGGCCACTTGTCCTTTAAGCCACTTGCTCTTGCCTTTGTATTGTGTCCATGTGTTTAGTGTGGTAATGTCACACAGAATGATAATGAACCCTCCGTTAGAGAAGCCGAAGTCTGGGTCTTTTCATCCTTGGCGTTTGTTTTTAAACCAGTGTCTGACACGTAACTGACATTCAATAAACAAATGCATGTGGAATAAGAATATTAGTTATTATTAGGCTCAGGATGCTAGTAACAGAGGTAAGGGCAGCAAGAATAGAGTTCTCACCCTCCCCTGCTGGGTCCTACTAAGGAAAAGACTGTATATTTATCATCAATTGTGTGAAGTCCAGGACTGAAGTACCCAGCATATAAGTACTCTTCTCAAAGTGACTTTTCACATTTGGGGGCCAAATCTTAGCTCAAATTTGAATGTTTATATGTCCATTTGAGACTACTGTTGTTAAAATTAATTATTTGAATTGAGTGAAGAGGAATGAATGGCACTTTCTTTAAGCACTTTAAATGTAGACATAGATTAATAGTTATCATTTTGTGGGAGACTACTGGAAAAATACTCGTCCATAACAAGAAATTCAAATAAGGCACCTGTATAACTCTTTACAAATGAAAAAAATGTTCTATTCATTTTAGTTATTTTCAAATAAAGCATATTAAGGTTCCATTTACTATACATATTCAAGGATTTGTAGGTCTATTTTCCAAGTGGTCATTTACAAATTTGCCATTGGATTAATTATTTCACTAGGAATAATCGTCATTCTCTAACAATTACTTATGATAGTGAACACAGGGGTGTAGCTCATTTCAGAGTCTTTGCCCTTGCAAGTCTATTTTATCAGATAAAATAGTGACAATGTTACAGTGGTTAAATAAATTAATTTATAATAATTAAATTAGAATTTTATAAAAAATTTAATTATAAATTAAATTATAAAAATGTAGTATCTTGTAAAACATTAAAAAGTAAGCAATTCTGTATAATTATAACTACTAGAAAGCAATAGAATTGCACATGGGAAATATCTAAAACAAAATATTTTTTCTTCAAAGGAGTTAAATTTTTGTAAATGGTATGATTCAAAGATGTTAGATAGTTTCTAGCTTCTAATAGATGACAGTTAATACTGGAGTGCTCTATTTTATTAACATTTGTAACATTTAGAAGGTCATAGACCCATAATAAGTAATTTGATTAAATTTTTTAAAATAATAAATAGATTGCTTATATTACAAGAAGTTGCTGACAGGGGATCATTGGTACAATGATGCCCTCAAGGACACATGGTTTTTCTATCCTTTTTCTCTACCACTTTAGTGCCCTCACTTATTTCAAGGTGATCTTTTCTTCCAGTAACTTCACCTTTATCACCTTAAGAGTAAGGAAACATTTTCTAGGTCTCTGCCACCACAGCTGACTTTATATCTGCATAGCCAAAACTAGTCACTAAACCAATCACTGATGATAAGAATGCAAACACGTAACTGGCTTAGGTGATTCAGGAATTGTTCCTGACATGGCAACTGAGTAATTCTCTTTGCTTCTGAATACTGACTAGATACAAAGGGTGACTGGGTACAATGAGTTCCTTTTAGCCAAATTGAAAGGTAAAGTGGATATCGAATGGGAAAGGACAAATTTGCTAAGGCATTTATTTGTTAGTAGAAACAGAACAGGATCACACAGTAAAAGCAACCTAAGAAATACTATACCTCAAAATAAACCCAGAAAGAAACAAAGTTTCCCAATTCACCAGAGACATTTCCAGAATCTATGAAATCAAATAACTGAAAAGAAAATCATGCCTTGGCCTTTCTAGAAATACTAATCAACTGATGAAATCCTAGTCTGAAAGTGTGAAATAGAAATGAAACACTAATTTTTTTTAATTTTTTTTTTAATATATCCTTTTCCTGATATTAGGAAAAAGGGCATGAAATTTTGAAGTAAACTGTAATACCATGTATATTAACATAAACTACAATTTTTTCTTCATGGCTGTTTGAGTTATGCATGACCTTGCAGAACTCTGATTGGATTTTATTACTTAATATATACAGCATGCATAATGGATAATCCAAAGCCTCTGGCTTGACCATGTAAGATTTGAAATGAATATCTAATCTTGTGAACTCATCTTCCTGTATGTCCTATCTTTCAATGATTATAGCAATAGCTACTGCATTTTCTTAATTGTTTCAAGGATTATTTCTGTACAATCTTTTGTCAGAAGCTAGTTTCAGTAAAATCTTTTCACACAATAGTATAATGTTATCATTTTTTTACAATACAAACAACCTGGATTTCTGCTATATTCAAATTTAATAACATGTTTCACTGAATATAATGTGTTCACTTGTTTTCTGTTTTATTTAATCTTCAAAAGGTACAGATCACCTAAAATTTAATGCAATTATGTCAGAATATCTAGCATGTAATATATTAGTATTACAGTAAGAAAGTGGATAAGTATTTATTTTAAAACTTGCATGGTCTATAACAACTTTGAAGGATATTTTGTTCTTAGGTATTTATTGTGCATGTGGTAACAATGCCTGATATAATTTTGTTATCATATAAGTTTTACTGTCACTGGGTGTCTATTTTTTTCATTCATACATGCAAACTTAATTTGAAAAAGCTTTAGAGGAGGGCTATGAATACTACATGTTTATATTACAAGTAAAAAATGTAGTTGCTGGTATACATTATTGGAGACTATTTTAGTAAGAGGTTGCACACTGAATAATTTTTTCTTTTCAAATTCTCCTCATTTTCATGTTAATGTCTTTGGAAATGTCACTTCAGTACTTTTGAACTTTTCAACAATTATTCATAAATAATGCATCGGTAACAATATTGTTCTAATAACTTATTTAGGCCATAATTAATTCACTGTTCTAGACATATTTAAATAATGGTCTTCTTTTAAGTTTGTAGCTTTCAGTGCTGCTCGTGTAGGTAATCTGAAAAAAACAAAATTCAAAACCAAATTAGTACAATTCCTGTGATTATAGTTTGGAAATGGCAATCTACATCAAACATATGCTACTAAATAAATTACCTGAAATATCTGAATCCATGTAGGATTTTTCTTCACTCTCCCTTTAAGTTGCTCTGGAGTTATAATTGCCATCTATGGATTCTCCTGCCTGCTTCCTAATTCCCACTTTTTTTGCAAATGAGTTAATGGGGTTATAATCTCATAATGAAAGGAGAAAATTTTAATTTCTCTGATGACTCTTTACTATGATAATCTAGTTAAGATTACGGTGTTTCATTTGTCACTACATGTGAACAGTTAGCTTTGTGGAGGCAGCCTTGCTACTGAGTCATTAAATAATTAAAAAAGCAGAACACTCTATCCAGCAAAGTCTCATCACTAATGTAAGAACAAAGTTAGATTTAACTCTCTGTAAATTTATTAAATAAACCAGATTAGATACATCACATATGTAATATGTCATCAAATAAAAGGTAAAGCTTTTATTTCAAATTTAATACATTTCATATTTAATGAAGAATTATCTTTTCTATATTGGACTTCTTTATATCATTTGGCACAGCAACAAACATAAAAAGTCTACTCAATAACTAATTTATGAAACACAACAATGACTTTGGAAAGTTCAAAAGATATCTCAAGTCATGAGAAATAGCCCACACATGAAATGCACTACAACTTTGAATTTACGTTATTTCTTAAGAGTCTGTGCTTGTGAAAGAATCAGCTTCTTTGGTTGTGCTGGAGTCCACACTGGTCTTTGAACATGACTACCCTTACTTTGGGTGATAACAGTCAGAGACAACAATGCAATATGAGGTAGCAGTATGGCTTCCTAAATTACATGTTGTAAGAGAATTTACATATTCTAAAATATGTCTTGTCAGTTTAACATCTTTTTGTTTAAAGCATTTTTCAAAGTAAACATCTGGCTGATTTTTATAAATTCAGTCTTTATGTTTATGGAAGAACAAGGTATAGAAAACTCAAGCGTGTCAAACCCAGCAGCTGCATTTTTTTTATTTCAGAAAATTTTGAATGGATCAATATTTAATATAAGAAAGGAAATTAAATTTCTTCTATTTTTTAAAAAATAGCACTCTGAATCCAATATAAGTAAGTTGGTGAGTTTTTTAGAATAAAATCAAATAATATGGGGTTCTTTGGGACCATTTTAGAGTTATATGTGAGTAATACAAACCAGGGTCCCCCTGAAGATGGGTTTAAATGTCCACATTGGTGTTTCCTGTCTTACAAAATTGTCCAATGTCTGTTCTCCCTTACTGGTCTACTTGGAAACTTCGGCATCAGTCTTCAAATATGTTTTCGTCAAGAATTTGGTGGAAAATAAAAATTATTCCATGTTTACTAAGAACTTTTCAGAAAAATGTGTATTTCCAGAATATGCTGAATTTAGGGTAAATCTGACTTTTTATTTAAAAATATTGTAGCAAAAATATAGAAAAGTTATAAATGTACATTGAAATTGTTTGTAGCCAACACAAATATATCATTGATACTATATGTATCAATTTTAACATTTCATGCCAGTGACTAAAGCATTAACAAATTAACTTTTTTAATAATAATGCATCCACATATTATAAGCATATGTATGAAAGTTTGATAAGCTATGAACTACATCTTCATAAACAAAACAATTCAGCAAAGCAGAATTATTTATTAAATATGTATTATGCATAATACTTCGGAGGATATAAAGAAATCTAACATATATTCTAGCATTCAAGAAAAGGTGTCTAAATTCATGACAGACTTTCAATAAACTACATAACATATGTAGATTATGCAACGTGATCAAGAATTATGTATTAATTATTTATTAACAATCATTAGTCAATATATCAAGATAAACTTCTAAGCATCTATCATCATTTTCAATAACACTTGAAGTTTGTTAACTAAATTCTTTGTGTAGTAAATTAGGGATATAAGACATTATAGCCCAAAACCCTTGTCCTAAAGGTCTAAAAATCTGGTTGATATAGCAGCATTCCTATATTAAAAATATATATGACTTTAGTAATTCATGCATCTAGATATCATATAGCTTCAAGAACTCAAAAAGTTGATTATTATGAATTAGATGAAACTAATCTACATGAAGCTCTTCCTAGGATTTGGGCACAGTTTAGGCAAAGTGCAAGAATATTCTTTGATGGATTTTTCCTTAGATATTTGGGGACTAACACTTAGCCATTCTTTATAAACACCCAATTATGTTTCCACACATCAGCTCAAACACTGTGGGATAATTTGGGATGGGGGCTACACTGAGAGCTTAAATTGGCCCCTTATATTATAGCATCTTAAGGGTCAGGAAAATGACTCTACTGCATGAAATTTAAGAATACAATATGGCTGACTGAACTGATGAGGCTGTTAAAGAGTATTCAGCTCTATGTGCACTCACAGATTTTGTCAGAGCAAAGTATAGGTATACATTTTTGTGGTCAAGAGGAGACTCAGGAAGGCAAAGGAAATAAAGACAACAAGGTTTACTTTGGGTTCTGTCCAAGTGAAATGTGAAGCTATCTAAAAAAGTGTACTTGTACACTTGGAGGCTGATGATGAAGTTGCAAGAGATCTTCAAGAATAGAAATGCACACTGTAAAGACTAGGTAGTCAAAAGAACTGCAGAGGAGACAGGTCTTTAGGGAAGTTCCATACAGTCCATGGAAGGACCTCACCAGAGAAAAAGTAGCTTGATTATTTACAAGGCAAATGAAGTAAAAAGTCAGTTCATGTCAAATGGTTAATGCCTTTTTTTTATTCTTTTCCCCCACAAACAAGCCCTGGAGTTCTGAAGCCTTAGTAACCTAGCTCAGGAATGAAAGATAAGGAGAAGGAGAGGAACAGAGAAAGAAGTCTAAAATATGACCCCTTTCTATGTGCTGGATTTCAATTTGAAACTGACCAACCTTTAGCTGGACTCACCATATGTCAACCATATATATGTGGGTTAATTTCTGGGCTCTCTATTCTGTGTCATTGATCTATGTGTCTCTTTTTATGCCAATACCATACTATTTTAATTACATAGCTTTATAATATAGTTTTAAATCAGAGAGTTTGCTACTTCTATCTGTGTTCTCTTTTTTCAAGATTGCTTTGGCTATTCGAGCTCTTCTGTAGTTCCATACAAATTTTTTATGATTATTCCATTTCTGTGAAAAATACCAGTGGAATTTTGATAGAGATTATATTGAATGTGTAGATTGCTTTCGGTAATACAGAGATTTTAAAAATATTTAACAATATTGATTCTTCTAATTCATGAGCATAACATATCTTTCCACTTATTTGTGTCTTCTTCAATTTCTTTCATTAATGTAGATTTCAATATACAGGTCTTTTCCCTTCTTGGTTAGATTTATTCCTAGGTATTTCATTCCTTTTGACATAATTATGATGGCATGGTTTTCTTAATTTCTTTCTCTAATAGTTTGTTATTAGTGTATAGAAACACAACAGATGTTTGTGTACTGATTTTGCATCTTTACTGAATTTGTTTATTAGTTCTAACACTTTTTTGATGGAGTCTTCAGGGCTTTCTATATATAATATCATATCATCTGCAAATAGTGACAGTTTTACTTCTTCCTTTCCAATCTAGATGCCTTTTATTTCTTTTCCTTGCTTTATTGCTGTGGCTAGGACTTCCAATATTATGTTTAATAAAAGTGGTTATACTGGACATCTTTCTTTGTTCTTGATCTTAGAAGAAATATTTCAGCTTTCACTGTTGAGTATGATGTTAGCTGTAGGATTGTCATATATGACCTTTATTATGTTGAGGTATATTCTCTGCATACATACTTAATAGAGAGTTTTTGTCATGAATTCATATTGAAATTTGTCAAATCTTTCTCTGAATCTATTGAGACATCATGTGATTTTTATCTTTTAGCTTGTTAATGTGGTGTATCATGTTGACTGATTTGTAGATGTTGAACCATCCTGGCATCCCTGAAATAAATCCCACTTGGTCATGGTATATGATTTTTTTAATTCATTTTTACATTTCTTTGCTTTTTCCTGAAAAATGCTTGTTAATTAATTAGCATATTTCCATATTAAACAATGCAAATTAATTCACAAATATTAGTGTTATCTTACCATATGGCAAGGCCTATGCTAGTTGCTCGAGAAAAATCAGTGAATTTATTAAAGAGAAAATCATTTGCTGTCACTGAGCTTAAATACAATGAAGTAACAAAAAAGAACAGAGAAATAAGATGTTAAACAAGAAACTCAGTCTCATTTAATGTTTAAAAAATGGTATTAACAATATCAGCTATTCTACCTCTTCTACATTGTCCCCCATCATACCCATTAAGATATTACTATTTGTAAGTAAACGTGTGGGAGAAAATGCTGATTATAAACTTCCATTACTCATTAATCTATAAGACATCTGTAAAATGGGAATAATGAAAGATAAATTATTGGTAAATTTTATCACACATATAGCCTTAGGTATAACTGTAAAATTTGCAAGGTAATATTTGTAACATACACCATTTCTTCTCCAGGGTAAAACATACACACAAGCTGGATATCAAGGATATAGAGTGATAGTGTGATTTACTCCATGAGACAGTAGTCCTAAGACTCCCTCAACCTTTCTAAAGTCTAGTAAACTTTGACAGAACTTCAATAATTACTAGAAATTCTCTGTTCTTTATGATAGCTCTAAATGATATATTTCAGCATTACTATACTATAAGGCTCACCAATCAACAAACCCTGCCCATACAAATGGATTTCTAGTAACCTATCTTAACTATGGAAGAACATATTACAGATTTTAGAAGAAAAGTTTTAACATAAAACACATATAACAGTATAAAGAGAAAATCAGTGACTTATAGCAATGAAAGAAAAAGAGATAATAGTGGAAAGAGGCAACTTAACAGTTATGTTTGGTTGACTGGGGCCTCGTCTCCTCAGGACCTGCCAGGAGGTGGTACGGCTGCAGGAAAAGGTAATCCACAGGACCCAAGACATGGTAGTTACTAATATACTCTTTCCATGGTGCCTCTTAATACCATGTGTATTCCTACAAGGAAAATAAGTATCACAACTTTGGTTGAACTTGGTCTGGCTGTGTGGCTGACAGGGTCTTGGTGCTACGGCCCAGTGTCAGGCCTGTGCCTCTGAGGTGGAAGAGCCGAGTTCAGGACATTCGTCCACCAGAGACCTCCTGGCTCCATGTAATATCAAATGACAAAAGCTCTCCCAGCGATGTCCATCTCAATGTTAAGGCCCAGCTCCACTCAACTACCAGCAAGATACAGTGCTGGACATCACATGCCAAACAACTAGCAAGAGAGGAACACAACTCCACCCATTAGCAGAAACACTGCCTAAAATCATAATAAGGTCACAGGCACCCCAAAACACACCATTGGACACGGTCCTGCCCACCAGAAAGACAAGATACAGCCTCATCCACAGGAACACAGGCAGCAGTCCTCTCCACCAGAAAGTCTACACAACCCACTGAACCAACCTTAGCCACTGGGGGCAGACACCAAAACAATGGAACTATGAACCTGCAGCTTGTGAAAAGGAGACCCCAAAAACAGTAAGTTAAGCAAAATGAGAAGACAGAGAAATATGCAGATGATGAAGGAGCAAGATAAAAACTCACCAGAAAAAACAAATGAAGGGGAAATAGGCAGTCTACTTGAAAAAGAATTCAGAGTAATTATAGGAAAGATGACCCAAATTCATGGAAATAAAATGGAGAAAATACAAGAAATGTTTAACAAGGACCTAGACGAAGTAAAGAGCAAACAAACAATGATGAAAAACACAATCAATGAAATTAAAAATTCTCTAGAAGGAATCGACACCAGAATAACTGAGGCAGAAGAACAGATAAGTGACCTGGAAGGTAAAATACTGGAAATAACTACCACAGAGCAGAATAAAGAAAAAAAAAAAAAAATGAAAAGAACTAAGGACAGTCTCAGAGACCTCTGGGAAAACATTAAAAAAACAACATGTGAATTATAGGGGTCCCAGAAGAAGAAAAGAAAAACAAAGGGTCTGAGAAAATATTTGAAGAGATTATAGTTGAAAACTTCCCCAATATGGGAAAGGAAATAGTCAATAAAGTCCTGGAAGTGCAGAGAGTCCCATACAGAGTAAATCCAAGGAGAAACAAGCCAAGACACATATTAATCAAACTATCAAAAAATAATACAAAGAAAAAATATTAAAATCAGCAAGGGAAAAACAACAAATAACATACAAGGGAATCCCCATAAGGTTAAGAGCTGATCTTTCGGCAGAAATTTTGCAAGCCAGAAGGGAGTGGCAGGACATATTTAAAGTGATGAAAGGGAAAAACCTACAACCAAGATTCCGCTACCCAGCAAGGAGCACATTCAGATTTGATGGAGAAATTAAAACCTTTACAGACAAGCAAAAGCTAAGAGAATTCAGCACCACCAAACCAGCTTTACAACAAATGCTAAAGGAACTTCTCTAGGCAGGAAACACAAGAGAAGGAAAAGACCTACAATAACAAACCCAAAACAATTAAGAAAATGGGAATAGAAACATACATATCAATAATTAGTTAAATGTAAATGGATAAAATGCTCTAATCAAAACACATAGACTGGCTGAATGGATACAAAACAAGGCCCATATATGTGTTGTCTACAAGAGACCCACTTCAGAAACACATACAGATTGAAAGTGAGGGGATGGAAAAAGATATTCCATGCAAATGGAAATCAAAAGAAAGCTGGAATAACAATTCTCATATCAGACAAAATAGACTTTAAAATAAAGACTATTACAAGAAACAAAGAAGGACACTACATAATGATCAAGGGACCAATCCAAGAAGAAGATATAACAATTGTAAATATTTATGCACCCAACATAGGAGCACCTCAATACATAAGGCAAATACTAACAGCCATAAAAGGGGAAATCGACAGTAACACAATCATAGTAGGGGACTTTAACACCACACTTCCACCAATGGACAGATTATCCAAAATGAAAATAAAGAGGGACACACAAGCTTTAAATGGCACAGTAAACAAGATAAACTTAATTGATATTTATATGATATTCCATCCAAAACAACAGAATACACTTTCTTCTCAAGTGCTCATGGAACATTCTCCAGGATAGATCATATCTTGGGTCACATATCAAGCCTTGGTTAATTTAAGAAAATTGAAATCATATCAAGTGTCTTTTCCGACCGCAACGTTATGAGACTAGATATCAATTACAGGAAAAAAACTGTAAAAAATACAAACACATGGAGGCTAAACAATATGCTACTAAATAACCAAGAGACACTGAAGAAATCAAACAGGAAATCAAAAAATACGTAGAAACAAATGGCAATGAAATCACGATGACCCAAAACATATGGGATGCTGCAAAAGCAGTTCTAAGAGGGGAGTTTACAACAATACAATCCTACATTGAGAAACAAGAAACATCTCAAATAAACAACCTAATCTTACACCTGAAGCAATTAGAGAAAGAAGAACAAAAACCCCCAAATTCAGCACAAGGAAAGAAATCATAAATATCTGATCACAAGTAAATGAAAAAGAAATGAAGGAAACAATAGCAAAGATCAATAAAACTAAAAGGTTGTTCTTTGAGAAGGTAAACAAAATTGATAAACCATTAGCCAGACTCATCAAGAATAAAAGGGTGAAGACTCAAATCAATAGAATTAGAAATGAAAAAGAAGTAACAACTGACACTGCAGAAACACAAAGGATCATGAGAGATTACTACAAGCAACTATATGCCAATAAAATGGACAACCTGGAAAAAATGGGTAAATTCTTAGAAAAGCACAACCTTCCGAGACTGAACCAGGAAGAAATAGAAAATATAAACTGACCAGTCACAAGCACTGAAATTGAGACTGTGATTAAAAATCTTCCAACAAACAAAACCCAGGACCAGATGGCTTCACAGGCGAATTCTACCAATAATTTAGAGAAGAGCTAACACCTATCCTTCTCAAACTCATTCTACGAGGCCACCATCACCCTGATACCAAAACCAGACAAAGATGTCAGAAAGAAAGGAAACTACAGGCTAATATCACTGATGAATATAGATGCAAAAATCTTCAACAAAATACTAACAAATAGAACCCAAAAGAACATTAAAAGAATCACACACCATGATTAAGCGGGGTTCAGTCCAGGAATGCAAGGATTCTTCAATATTTGCAAGTCAATCAATGTGATACACATATTAACAAACAGAAGCATAAAAACCATATGATCATCTCCATAGATGCAGAAAAAGCTTTTGACAAAATTCAACACCCATTTATGATAAAAACCCTCCAGAAAGCAGGCATAGAGGGAACTTACCTCAACATAATAAAGGCCATGTATGACAAACCCACAGCCAACATCATTCTCAATGGTGAAAAACTGAAACTATTTCCTGTAAGATCAGGAACAAGACAAGGTTGTCCACTCTCACCACTATTATTCAACATAGTTTTGGAAGTTTTAGCCACAGCAATCAGAGAAGAAAAATAAATAAAGGAAATCCAAATCGGAAAACAAGAAGTATAGCTGTCACTGTTTGCAGATGACATGATACTCTACATAGAGAATACTGAAGATGCTATCAGAAACCTACTAGACCTAATCAATGAAATTGGTAAAGTAACAGGATACAAAATTAATGTAGAGAAATCACTGGCATTCCTATACACTAATGATGAAAAATCTGAAAGAGAAATTAAGGGCACACTCCCATTTACCATTGCAACAAAAAGAATAAAATACCTAGGAATAAACCGACCTAAGAGACTGTATGCAGAAAACTATAAGACACTGATGAAAGAAATTAAAGAGAATACAAACAGATGGAGAGATATATGATGTTCTTGGATTGGAAGAATCAACATTGTGAAAATGACAATACTACCCAAAGCAATCTACAGATTCAATGCAATCCTTAGCAAACTATCAGTGGCATTTGTCACAGAACTAGAACAAAAAATTTCACAATTTGCATGGAAACACAAAAGACTCTGAAAATCCAAAGCAATCATGAGAAAGAAAAACAGAGCTGGAGGAATCAGGCTCCATGACGTCACAATATACTACAAAGCTACAGTAATCAAGACAGTATGGTACTGGCACAAAAACAGAAATATAGATCAATGGAACAGGATAGAAAGCCCAGAGATAAACCCAGGCACCAATGGTCACCTTGTCTTTGATAAAGGAGGCAAGAATATATACTGGAGAAAAGACAGCCTCTTCAATAAGTTATGCTGAGAAAACTGGACAGCTACATGTAAAAGAATGAAATTAGAACACTCCCTAACACCATACACAAAAACAAACTCAAAATGGATTAAAGACGTAAATGTTAGGTCAGACACTACAAAACTCTTAGAGGAAAACATAGGCAGAACACTCTATGACATAAATCACAGCAAGATACTTTTTGACCCACCTCTTAGAGAAATGGAAATAAAAACAAAAATAAACAAATGGGACCTAATGAAACTTGAAAGCTTTTGTACAGCAAAGGAAAACATAAACAAGATGAAAAGACAACCCTCAGAATGGGAAAAAAAAATATTTGCAAATTTTGCAACTGAAAAAGGATTAATCTCCATAATTTACAAGCAACTCATGCAACACAGTATCAAAGACAATAAACAACCCAATCCAAAAATGGGCAGGAAACTTAAATAGACATTTCTCCAAAAAAGATATACAGATTGACAACAAACACATGAAAGTGTGCTCAACATCATTAATCATTAGAGAAGTGTAAATCAATACTACAATGAGGTATCACCTCACACCAGTCAAAATGGCCATCATCAAAAACTCTACAAACAATAAATGCTGGAGAGGGTGTGGAGAAAAGGGAACTCTCTTGCACTGTTGGTGGGAATGTAAATTGATACAGCCACTATGGACAACAGTATAGACGTTCCTTTAAAAACTAAAAATAGAACTACCATACAACCCAGCAATGCCACTACTGGGCATATACCCTGAGAAAACCATAATTCAAAAAGAGTCATGTACCACAATGTTCATTGCAGCTCTATTTACAATAACTGGGACATAGAAACAATCTAAGTGTCCATCAACAGATGAATAGATAAAGAAGATGTGGCACATATATACAATGGAATATTACTCAGGTATAAAAATAAACTAAATTGAGTTATTTGTAGTGAGGTGGATGGACCTAGAGTTTGCCATACCGAGTGAAGTAAGTCAGAAAGAGAAAAACAAATACCATCTTCTAATACATATATATGGAATCTAAAAAAAAAAAAAAAAGTTCTGAAGAACTTATGGGCAGGACAGGAATAAAGACGCAGACGTAGAAAACGGACTTGAGGACACGGGGAGTGGGAAGGGTAAGCTGGGACGAAGTGAGAGAGTGACATGGACATATATACACTACCAAATGTAAAATAGCTGGCTAGTGGGAAGCAGCCACATAGCATAGGAAGATCAGCTCGGTGCTTTGTGACCACCTAGAGGGGTGGGATTGGTACGGTGGGAGGGAGATGCAAGAGGGAGTAGATATGGGATATATGTATATGTATAGCTGATTCACTTTGTTATAAAGCAGAAATTAACACACCACTGTAAAGCAATTATACTTCAATAAAGTTGTTAAATAAACAAGAAAAGAGTTACGGTTAATGTCAATAGAGAAGATACACCATTCATGAAATAAATCAAAATGCTGTGCAAACAACTTCAAAAAAATTAAAAACTTAATACACTAACTCTGGGTTAAGTTCCTGTATGAAAAGAGCTTAGAAGTAATCACTACCATTCTCACAAAAGAGAAAAGGCTGACTGAACTGAAAATCAAAAATTTTTCTCAGGCCCATCACAGAAATGAGGACACAGGGCAAACCACCATGCAGAAACTGGAGAGTCAGGATAATATAGAAATTCACAGCTGAAAGCAGCATACCTGGATCAGAAGCTGCGTGAGACAGTAATTGGTAAGAACAATTCAATGATGAGGGATAGCAGGAGGCTGAATGTAGACTATATTGGGATCTAAAAACCACTGTGGAACTAGTCTTAAGGAGATCTTCACAGTTTCATGGCTAACTGTTGGAGTTCCATTAGGCTATTATGGTAGAGAACAGAGAAGAATCCCCTTGGGAATTAAGTATCTATCAATACCAGAAAGATATCTGGAAAATTCCCAAACATTTGGAGATTAATCAACATATTTTTAAATAACACATGGGTCATAGAAAAAGTCTCAAGAGAAATTAAAAAATGTATTTTGAGCTAAATGAAAATGAAAATGTAATTATGACAATATGTAAGGTGTAGCAAAAATGCTTGGAAGAAATTGATAACATTGAGTCCATTTATTAAGAAGTAGGAAGATCTGATCCAAGAGGCAGGAGCAAGATGGCAGAGTAGGAAGACACTGAGCTCACTTCTTTCCATGGACACACAAAAATTACAACTACCTCAGAAAAATTCTCTCAGAACAACCTGAAGACTAGCATTACAGCTCTTCTACAACTAAGAATACAAAGAAAGAACAAATCAAGATGGGTAGGAGAAGAAGAGAAGCAATCTAGTTAGGACCCACACCCCCAGCATGCAACCCAGAAGAAAGGAAAATCACAAGCTTGGAGATTCTCCCTAAAGATTGAGGGTTTGAGCCACATTTTGGGCACCCTAGCCCTGGGGCTGGCACCAAGAAGATGAGACCCATTAACAGATTTTGAAAACCAGTGAGGCTTACAATTGGGAGAACTGGAGAACTATAGGAATCCAAGACTTCACTCTTAAAGGGTGAGCACACAAACTTATTCCCAGTCCTAGTATAGAGGCAGCAGATTAAAAAGTGCCTGATGCTTTAACTGACCTGACAAGACCATTCCAGTATGCCCCACAGCCCACAGTAGGCATTGGCTCTAAAAATGCTCTGCCCTCACTAAGGTGGCTGCCAGTGTGCCCTGAGAGAAGCCAAGGCTCACACTGGGATCCAGCCCTAGTCCCTCTGCTCTAGCCCACACCTGCCTAGGTGGCAGCCACCAGAATATTGTGGGAGAAGCTCTAACTCAGATTGGGTTCTAGCTCTAGCAAACCTACCAAGGCAATGATGTTGGTGCAACCCAGAAAAAGCCCTGGCCCGTGTTTGCTTCACATCCAGCTCTCCCACCAAAGCCACTAGGTACACACAGACTGCTTAGGGACACTCCCACACAAGGAAAAACATTTAAGACTGAGATGGGTAACTGTCCTAATTTCATAGAGACAAACAGAAAGTCAAATAAAATGAAAAGACAAAGAAATGTGTTCCAAGTGAAAGAACAACATAAAACAACAGAATAACACCCTATAAAATGGACATAAATAATTTACCTGATAAAAAGAAGAAAAAAGAGAGGGCTCAAATCAATAAAATTAGAAGTTAAAAAAGGAAAATATCCTCAAAAATTACTAGCAAACCAAATCCAACAATACATTAAAAGGATCATACACCATAATCAAGTGAGATTTATCCCAGGGATATAAGGATTACTCAATATCTGCAAATCAATCAGTGTGATACACCACATCAACAAGATAAGGAATAAAAAACATATGATCATCTCAATAGATGCAGAAAAAACTTTTGACTAAATTCAACACATATGTATGATAAAAACTCTCCAGAAAGTGAGCATAGAGGGAACCAACCTCAACATAATAAAGGCCATATATGACAAACATACTGCTAACATCATACTCAATGGTGAAAAGCTGAAAGCATTTCCTCTAAGATCAGGAACAGGACAAGGATGTCCACTATTGCCAATTTTATTCAACATAGTTTGGAATCAGAGAAGAAAAAGAAATAAAAAAGAATCTAAATTGGAAAAGAAGAAGTAAAACTGTCACTGTTTGAAGATGATGTGATACTATACATAGAAAATCCTAAAGATGCTACCAGAGAACTACTAGAGCTAATCAATGAATTTGGAAAGTTGCAGGATACAAAATTAATACACAGAAATCTCTTGCCTTCTTATACACTAACAATGAAAGGTCAGAAAGAGAAATTAAAGAAACAACTCCATTAACCATCGCATCAAAAAGATTAAAATACTTAGGAATAAACCGACCTAAGGAAGCAAAAGATCTGTACTTCAAACACTATGAGGTGCTGATGAAAGAAATCAAAGATGACACAAACAGATGGAAAGATATACCATGATTTTGTATTAGAAGAATCAATATTGACAAAATGACTATACTACGCAAGGCTATCTACAGATTCAATGCAATCCCTATCAAATTACCAATGGCATTTTTAACGTAACTAGAGCAGAAAACTTTAAAATTTATGGAGACACAAAAGACCCCAAATAGCAAAAACAATCTTGAGAAAGAATACAGAGCTGGTGCAAAGGCTGTTTTTAGTATGGATGTCTGCCACCTCTTTCTTAGTGTATGCTGGCCATTATCCAGTTGATAGAAAGTGTGACTGATGTTGTGGTGACTGGAGCCTGCACTGGATATTGAGCAGGGGCCCCTGTTCTGTGGGTGTCACTGCCCTGTCAGGGGTGGGGTCTGTTCCCTTATATTGGAGTAGAGGCCCCCAGATTTGTCTCTTAGCTGTATTTCTGATCTGCAGTGCAAGGTAGGTTGGATTGGAACCCTCCTACTGGGAGAGAAGCTGCTCAGTATTCCTCCTCTGGAGCTGTTCACCTGTAGGTGTGTTCTGTTGTGTCACATTTCACCCATTGTGCAAGCTCTCAGATTGCACTCTTATTTCCACTGCTCTTGGCCCCACCTTAACCATGGGTATGCTACCTATTGGCCCTGCTGTCTCTCAGGCATTGTTTTCACCAGGTCACCATCGTAGATCCATTGAAGCCAGGTCCGGGGATTGCAGTACTCGTGGATCTGGACCTGCTGTGGGTGCTATGGGGGCAGCTCAGACTCTGGCTTGGCCCTACCCCCATGTGTATGTGTGCACAAAGTCTACAGCTGCTGAAGTAGAATGTCTTGGCTGCGGGATCACTCGTTGTCCATGCAGATGTTCTGCAGGTGCTGAGTTTACAAAGCCGGTCATGGGGGTGTCAATCCCCTGTTTGCACAGCTGCAAGGAGAGATTTCAGCTTTTTCCCTTAGTTTCATGGCCCCTGGGGCCCAGCTGTAGTGTCAGTCCCACCTCTGCTTGCGGGCCACCCACAGGGGTCTGCTCCTGAGTCTGCCCCAGAGCACAGGAGTTCACCCTTGCAAGGGGCGGGTATGGAGGAGGCGGCAACCTGGGGCATGAGAAAGCCTGCCCCAGTGGGGACATGGTGTGGAGGAAGAGGGGTCGGCTGCCAGGGTTGCAAGAGTTGCAAGAGTGCCCAAGCAAGAGCCCTTTCTATTGCTCAGGGAGGCAGGGGCTGGTGCGTGGGGAGAGATGCTGTATAGGTGGCCCTGCCCTTTGCGCATCACTTAACAATGGCACTTTGCTTCTATGGCAATCCACGTTTCCTCACGAGCATTCCCGGTTGTGGATTTCCTCACTCCTGTCCCCTCACACTGTCTCTTCACAGCCAACAGCACTCTTCTCCCCGGGGCTGCTCTCCAAACCCACATTCCAGTATCCAGCTCCCATCCACACCAGCAGACACACCTCTCAGGTTGGGGCATGCAGGGCTGTGGTAAAGACCATCTGTGTAGTTCTCACTCTGTCCTGCCTGCCACAGACTAGTTGCTGCACTCTCCTCTGATAGCCCTCGAAACTCCCCTTCTGTCCCAACTGATCTCCCTGCTGGTGAGGTGGCTTCCCCAGATGTGGGAACCTCTCCTCTCCTTTAGCTCCCCCCCAGGGGCACAGGTCTCACCCCACTTCCTTTTCCCTCCTTCTTTCTTTCCTCCTACCCAGATATGCGGGGATTATCTTGATCTTTTAGGTGTCCAAGGTCCTCTGCTAGTGTTCAGCAGGTGCTCTGTGAGAATTCTTCCATTCCTAGATGTATTCTTGAGGCATTTGTGGGGAGAGAGGAACTCCACATCCTACTCCTCCACCATCTTGACTCATCTCATCTTAGTTTTAAATTTCTTGGATGATACAGGCAGATTTATGCTACTTAATTTTTATTACACTTTAATTTCCATATCAGTTTTGTGGTTAGAACTTGTCTCTTCTAATTATTGCCATTGATTCAGGATCATGTATAACCCTTGAGTTCTGATATACAAAACAACAAATTTTCACAGCCTGAACATTTTGCAGAAAATAAAAGTCACCACAATTTATATAAGAAAAAAAAAGTAATATACTACAGTTGGATAAGCATGTATAAGTTAATTTATGTGACATTTTAATCCTTCTATTTTTGTCCCCTTTTGATATATCTCAAGAATGAATAGAAGATAAAATATAGAATAGAGCTTTATAAATCCCAGTTATAGTTAAAGCACAGATGGAGACTGGAAATTTTTCAACATAATTTTTGAGACTAAATATTGAATTAAATTTCACATAATTTAGACTTTCTTGGTAAATTGTCACAATGCTGCAGAATTATTAATCCCAAAGACCTTACAGTGATTCCTCAAAGCGCTTACTCTAAATATTTTGCTCCTTCTCAGAATTCTGCTGACTACAATCATTTCATTGTGTTTATCATATGTATATCATTGTTTCTTTCATGTACTATGACATTTTAAGATTTGGGAAATCTGATTTCAAATCCCAAAGACTCCTGTAATTCTTCAAAAACAAATTTAAAAGATTGGTTTAAGGCTTGAACTTTTGCTTTTAACTATTTTTTTAAAAAATTAGGATAGTGATTACTCAAGTTCCCCTTTAACAGTATTAACCCACTGATAATGAAGTTAAGGGAGAAGTGGTGATTCAATTAAAATAGCTGTTAAAGAGTGTAAGCATAATAAAAAGAAACATCATTTTCTTTTAATTATTTGTATTAACCTAACTATCACTTGGAAGTAATTCTATTTCTTTTGTTTTATGTGCATGAAATTCAAATTAACTATCAAAATAGCTAATATATAAAGTGAGCTAAATTTTAAGATTATAGGCTTTACTTAGTATGGTTGAATACTGTTTTTATCTCTTAGAGCTATTTTTAATAGTATAATGAGTAGGAAATTTATAACATTTCAATGAATAATCACAAAATATTTTTGTTGTAGTTACTATTCAAGTCCATTACTGTTTATTTCATTCTTTAATTCAGTCTTTTAAGTAATTTAGAATATTTTGGAATATTAAAGACATGTTGAGTCTTTAAAACATGATTATACATGCTTTTCTTCTCAAGTGCTTGCAATATTTTTTTTAAGATTTTTTTTTTTTTTTGATGTGGACCATTTTTCAAAGTCTTTATTGAAGTTGTTATAATATTGCTTCTGTTTTATGTTTTGTTTTTTTTTGTGCACGAAACATGTGTGATCTTAGCTCCCTGACCAGGGATCAAACCTGCACCCCCTGCATTGGAAGGTGAAATCTTAACCACTGGACCACCAGGGAAATCCCATGGCACTTGAAATATTTATAAAGGGAAATTATAGCAGTAACTTTCTGGTGTTTCTCTAATTCACATATTCTAATGCTTTTTATCAATGTAGAGGAAATTTGCATCATATAATTTTAACGTTTGAAAGTAATTGAAGACATTTTAATATGACTCATTTTTTCACAAATTAGGAAATTCAGACACATGGAAAGTGATATGCAAGTTTACACAGTAAGTTAAAGAAAAATTAAAACTCAAACAGAAGTGTGAAAACTTAATTTGACTTGGGAATTAAAGGATTTAAATAATAAATATTTAAATAAATACATTCTATTTTTGGAATATGTCTCATGCATTTCATGTCATTATCATTTTCATTTATGAACTAGATGACTCAACCGCAGGGAGATTTAGATACATTTCCAAGTACACATTTCAGATCGAGGCTTTGAAATCAGTTTTGTTTGATTTCACAGCCTAAACTCTTAAACATGACTATAAAAAGTCAAGATTTCTGTATCTATAATTTTTACAACTATAGTAAATAATGTTATTCTACACTTTTGTTTTCTCTCTATAATCTCTGCCACACCTCTAATTCAACACTTATGTTCTTCAGCCTGTGCTCTTTATTTCCTTCTTATTTCCATTATTTCTAAAACTTCTCTTTCTATCCTAGTCATGGCTATTCCTAGATCTTTAAATCTTGGAATTGGATAGGACCTTGGGGGGATCTACTCTCTTTCACGTTACTTATGAGGAAATTGAACCCGAGATGCTTAAAATTACTTGCCTTATGCCCTTCAGCTAGTAGATGGTAGAACTAAAAATAAAAGCATATTTTCTAAAATTCTATTCTCCTAACGATACACTTCTTTCTCTTCATATAATATTTATTCTACAATGGTGGAGGCATGACAGTCTACAATTTTTAGGAAGGATGTCTTAAAACTTGAAGGAACATTTTTAAAAATTTCCTTTCAGCAAGTGACTCACTAACAAACTTGAAATTACAAGCAGTAAGAGTAAGCATTGACCTTTTAAAATATTGGAGAATTGTATCTATCTTGTCAGTATCTACCTCAGACTAAGTTCTATTGTAGTCTATCTCAAAATGAAATAATACTCTGGTAGTTGACTATTATTATTAATATTAATTAAGACTATGATTTTTATTTATCAAAAGGAGCAAAGCAAAATGGATGAAATCATGTAATCTGAAAAAATGAATTTTATAAATCCTAAGAGTAGAGCTTTTCCTGACATATATTAGTCTTTGGTACATGCAAGTACATACAGTTTTTTAGCTATAAAAATCCAAACGACTTCATCCAAGCAGATCAGAATTGGTCATTCATATTTCATACCCATATATAATATCTGTGTTGTACCCTTGATATATTTTACTAAATAGGGCTCTACCTAGAATTTGGGATGAGAAGGAAGATATATCTCTTTTACCTATTCCTGAATGCATACTCAATCCCTGTGTGTATTCCAACATTCGTTCATAAAACTTAACTGTGGCCTGGCTATGTGTTTGCCTCCAGAAGAATTCACCAAATAAAAGTAGACATCATTTCCTATCTCTAAACATTCTCCTAATTAAAGCAAACATTTAACAAGTATCAGATTTTTATCAACAAACTTTTGCTATATAGAAATGATAAATATATTTTGTACTTCATTTATATACTTCATTTGATCAATTCTTGTGATCTATAACTTATAGTTGTAAATTATCAAATTCATGGAAAATAATACAATATTACAAATCTACTAGAAGTTTACCTAGCATATATGCATATTTTTCCATAGAAAATTACTGTTACTTATAAGACTGAACCCCTAGAACTCACATTTCATTATACAACCTTATCCTATGACTATAGTTGACTTGGTAATGGTAGAAAGTTGACACGATTTAGGCCAATTGGAATTTATCTCCTGGAAATGCAAGGCGATTCATGGACTTACATTCGGTTTTATGTTTTTATTTTGTTTTGTTTATTTGGAACTTTATAACTCTAACATATAAACTATGAAAATTTGAGCTATCCTTATTCTGCTTGTTACCTAGAAAATGTGTCAACATAAAGGAAAATGAAGCTGAAGTACAGAGGGAACCACAAAATACATAAAGATCTCTGGTTGTTGCTTTGTCCAATGATTTAGTTTAGTTGCTGTCTAAAATTAAGACCTATAATATTCCCCTGTGGAATATATAGATAGATAGATATAGATATAGTCAAGCATGTTTCTTTACTTAAAATCAAAAAGAGATTCAGCTATAACAAATTCCACTTCAAAACATCTCTCAGATACAGGCAAGTTTAGTACACTGATAACAAGCCCATTTCAAGGTAACATGCATTTTATATTTTGCTTTGATCAACAATTACAAGAAAAAATTAGACCGTATAAGTAGAACAGCATAAACAGGAACAATCTTAGTCTAACTTGCTATGACAATGTCAATTGAAACTCTAAAAAGTGAAATACATTTAAAATTTTCAAGCAATGAGAGTTCAAACATCAATAGCATTGAAGTGATCTGTTTAAAAACATTAAAAAATCACAATCTATTTCCTAAATGATTTCCACATGTTTACTGGACTGGGTTTTTACTGAGAATTGTGCTTTTATATAAGAAGGAATGTAGTGCCTAGAAGCCTAGAAGAATTGACCTGTAGAATTCATTAGTGGAAAACCTATTTTAGCTCATCCTGAATAAACCATAGTACTAATAAAGAAGTCTGGTCTCAAGGTGCAGGAATGTAATTTTCTCTTTGTTATGAGGTATAATGGTGAATGTATTAATATTTGTGACTCTCAAAAAAGGGTACTATCATTTGTTATTAGCTTTACACATGTATGTAACAGTGACAGACTCTTCACGCATTAACAGGTTATGACATTTGAGTGTCGTGGTTTGTAGGAAAGAAATAGAGTTTTGTTCTTAGAAATGCAAATGTTCCCCTAGCTAACAGGATTATAGCCAAAAGTCCTTCTCAAGGACAAAATTACAGCCGCCCATTCATTTATCAGTCAAATGATTTCCTGTAAAGTGTACCTCTACATTATAGGTAGCACACAGTACAATTAATTAATTCCCAAATTTAAAATAAACAACTTTATTCAGGAGATTAATAAATGCCAGGGAAGAAAAGCCACTATCATTTTTGAATGATATAATATATTTTTATAATTACAAAATGATTAACAAAAAAGTAATACATGTAAAGAAAATAAAATAATGATTTTTGCCAAATTAATTGTTCTTTAGACATGCACAAACTTTTCTCCTTCCCATTTTTTTAAAATAAAGAAAGCCATATTTCTTCTATTATCCATTTCATTTCATTTAAACATTTCAGTTACTGTCACTTATAACTTGCTCCTATCAACAATAAAAAAAGATCTGTAGGTTGAATAATGGTTTAAATGGTCTAGATCAGTGGTCCCCAACTTTTTTGGCACCAGGGACCAGTTTCGTGGAAGACAATTTTTCCAAGATGGCGGTGGGGGTTGAGGGGGCTTGTTCAGGCGGTAATGCAAGCGATGGGGAGCCATGGGGAGCAGCAGATGAAGCTTAGCTCACCTACCCGCCACTCACCTCCTGCTGTGCAGCCCAGTTCCTCACAGGAACCCAGTACCGGTCCATGGCCCTGGAATGGGGACACCTGGTCTAGATGATTTATGATGGATTCATTTAATAAAGTCAATAAAGTCCTGGTATTTTTAGCTTTGTCCTTCTTGCTCCACCTCCCCCCATATCAGGTCTTTCCTTTGTAAATCATAGATAATTTGTCCCATTTCAAAGCAAAGGATTTGGTTTTTTAAGAACTATCATGGAAATTATGGGAAGATGCAGTTTCCAATTTTTTTATTTTCTAAATTGAAGCCTCTCATTGTTGATAATAAGCCCAATTTAAACAAAACTCTACACCCCAGGGACTAACCTGTAAAGTTGCCTTGAAAATGTTAAATTGTGATTGCATCTCTTCCATTCATTACTTTGAGGGTTATGCTCTTCAAGTTAATCATGTATAAGTGAAACAATATTTAATTCTGGTGTTTATCATCAGTGAATCCAGACATACCCACAGGCCTCTGGTTTGCCAGTTCTAAATTGAGAAATCCCACCAAAGGTGGTATTAAAAGAATAAGATTAAGCAGTATCCCTTGAAAGAAGGATTTACTTATCTAGGAAAGCAGAGATTATGTTTTACTACCTTGGAAACACCAAGCCTTAGATGAAACATGAGAATAAAATTCTAAATACAGAAAGTAATAGAAGTTTTGTGTGCATGAACATATGTGCCTTTTTCCACAATCGACTTCTTACTCATGTGGCATAACTAACCAGAAACTGGAAAGCTTATGGAATTCTGTGTTAAAGAGCCAACTTGAGCCATAGAATGTTCATCCTCATGAATTCTACAGGTGCAGTTCTCTGGATGAGATGAATTTATTCTTGTGGTATTTATCTTGTTATTTTTAAGCTGTAAGGAAAATATATTTGCAATATATCATGTAGTAAAATTGAGTGACTCATTTTATGTTGATAATGGAATGAAAATTTCTAGTAATTGCATATATATGTGGAAACATACTGCTGAGTGTTTGTACTAGGAAAAAAACAAAACAAAAAAAACCACTTTCCTTAGGAAAAAGCACCAACCTGTAGCCCAAAGCCTTCTATTATTATCTTAGCTAAGCCATTATATTGTTCTAAAACATAAGCTCTTTTGAGGGCATCAGCTGCCCCCTCTGATAAATGAAGAAAGTGATCTGTGATCTCCCATGATTCCTATTATACTTAAGCGAAGTTCCATGATTCCTAATATGCTTAAGTATTATTATCAATATTATTATAAAATTCCATTAAAGTTCTGTGTATTCACAGATTAACAATAACAACAAAAAATCTCCAAACCTTGTTACCAGAAAATAGACATCCTCTTATGTCTATCATCAGAGGTCATCATTTCCATTTCCTTTAAATTATTTCTGCATTTGTTCTATATATCTAAATAACATACTTGTATTGCACCATTTGATTTATTAAGAAGCATAATTCACTCTTCAAAAGATAGTTGACTCTCCACTTTGAAAAAAGTGATATCAGTTATATTTCTCTTATCTTCTTACAATCAGTTGACATGTAGACATGTGCTATATTATGACTCTCTTTCTCTGAGAATCATTTTTTTCTGGATACAATACTCATCTTTTTGTTCCATTTATTTGATTTTCTATGTATTTATCATTAACTTATTATCAAACACTCCCAAATATGTATGTTTGTGTATGTGAGTGAGTTTGTGTTTCTCTGTCACTATTAAGAAAAAGTCTCTCCCAAAAGCCTTCTAACTTATCAAACTGCCTTGGTTTGTCACAAGGCCAGCTACAAATTTGTGTTCCAGAGATCCACCACTGCCTTAATTTCAATGATTCCATTCACATATCTTTTGTCTCCTTTATCCTGAATCTCAACTCTCCTACTTTCTTACTTGATTCTCCAATTTGGAGAATCTCCAAAAATTACTACTCCAGTAATTTTCTGGTAAAGGATGCATGGAGTTAAATTATTTAACTGACAATATCCTTACTTTACACTTAAGTGATAATTTGATGGTATGTAAAAGTCATGGCGTGTAGTAATTTTTCTTACTTTTTGAGACATTACTACCTTGTCTGCTAACTTCTATGATCACCAGATATTTTGATATTTTATATGAAAAACCTCTCTCCTTCTCCCTGTATCCTCAAGTCCATTTACTAGTAGGTCGCATGTTTATTCCTGTATTGTGCCTAGGTTCTTCTGACCTATTTTTTTTTTTTTTTTTTAGATTCCATATATATGTGTTAGCATACAGTATTTGTTTTTCTCTTTCTGACTTACTTCACTCTGTATGACAGTCTCTAAGTCCATACACCTCACTAAAAATAACTCAGTTTCATTCCTTTTTATGGCTGAGTAATACTCCATTGTATATATGTGCCACATCTTCTTTATCCATTCATCCGATGATGGACACTTAGGTTGCTTCCATGTCCTGGCTATTGTAAATAGAGCTGCAAAGAACATTTTGGTACATGCCTCTTTTTGAATTATGGTTTTCTCAGGGTATATGCCCAGCAGTGGGATTGCTGGGTCGTATGGTAGTTTTATTTTTAGTTTTTTAAGGAACCTCCATACTGTTCTCCATAGTGGCTGTATCAATTTACATTCCCACCAACAGTGCAAGAGTGTCCCCTTTTCTCCACACCCTCTCTAGCATTTATTGTTTCTAGATATTTTGATGATGGCCATTCTGACTGCTGTGAGATGATATCTCATTGTAGTTTTGATTTGCATTTCTCTAATGATTAATGAGGTTGAGCATTCTTTCATGTATTTGTTGGCAATCTGTATATCTTCTTTGGAGAAATGCCTATTTAAGTCTTCTGCCCATTTTTGGATTGGGTTGTTTGTTTTTTTGATATTGAACTGCATGTGTTGCTTGTATGTTTTGGAGATTAATCCTTTGTCAGTTGCTTCATTTGCAAATATTTTCTCCCATTCTGAGGGTTGTCTTTTCATCTTGTTTATGGTTTCCTTTGCTGTGCAAAAGCTTTTAAGTTTCATTAGGTCCCATTTGTTTATTTTTGGTTTTATTTCAATTTCCCTAAGAGGTGGGTCAAAAAGGATCTTGCTGTGATTTATGTCATAGAGTGTTCTGCCTATATTTTCCTCTAAGAGTTTGATGGTGTCTGGCCTTACATTTAGGTCTTTAATCCATTTTGAGTTTGTTTTTGTGTATAGTGTTAGGGAGTGTTCTAATTTCATTCTTTTACATGTAGCTGTCCAGTTTTCCCAGCAGCATTTAATGAAGAGGCTCTCTTTTCTCCACTGTATATTCTTGCCTCCTTTATCAAAGATAAGGTGACCGTAGGTGCGTGGGTTTATCTCTGGTCTTTCTATCCTGTTGTATTGATGTATATTTCTGTTTTAGTGACAGTACCATACTGTCTTGATTACCATAGCTTTGTAGTATAATCTGAAGTCAGGGAACCTGATTCCTCCAGCTCCGTTTTTCTTTCTCAAGATTGCTTGGACTATTCGGGGTCTTTTGTGTTTCCATACAAATTGTGAAATTTTTTGATCTAGTTCTGTGAAAAATGCCAGTGGTAATTTGATAGGGATTGCATTGAATCTGTAGATTGCTTTGGGTAGTAGAGTCATTTTCACAGTGTTGCTTCTTCCAATCCAAGAACATGGTATATCTCTCCATCTATTTGTATCATCTTTAATTTCATTCATCAGTGTCTTATAATTTTTTGCATACAGGTCTTTTGTCTCCTTAGGTAGGTTTATTCCTAGATATTTTATTCTTTTTGTTGCAATGGTACATGAGAGTGTTTTCTTGATTTCGCTTTCAGATTTCTCATCATTACTGTATAGGAATGCAAAAGATTTCTGTGCATTAATTTTGTATCCTGCCAGTTTACCAAATTCATTGTTTAGCTCTAGTAGTTTCCTGGTAGCATCTTTAAGATTCTCTATGTATAGTATCATGTCATCTGCAAACAGTGACAGCTTTACTTCTTCTTTTCCAATTTGGAATCCTTTTATTTCTTTTTCTTCTCTGATTGCTGTGGCTAACACTTCCAAAACTATGTTGAATAATAGTGGTGAGAGTGGGCAACTTTGTCTTGTTCCTGATTTTAGAGGAAATGGTTTCAGTTTTTCACCATTGAGGACTATGTTTGCTGTGGGTTTGTCATATATGGCCTTTATTATGTGGAGGAAAGTTCCCTCTATGCCTACTTTCTGAAGGGTATTTATCATAAATGGGTGTTGAATTTTGTCAAAAGCTTTCTCTGCATCTATTGAGATGATCATATGTTTTTTTTCCTTCAGTTTGTTAATATGGTGTATCACGTTGATTGATTTGCGTATATTGAAGAATCCTTACATTCCTGGAATAAACCTCACTTGCTCATGGTGTATGATCCTTTTAATGTGCTATTGGATTCTGTTTGCTAGTATTTTGTTGAGGATTTTTGCATCTATGTTCATCAGTGATATTGGCCTGGAGTTTTCTTTCTTTGTGACATCTTTGTCTTGTTTTGGTATCAGGGTGATGGTAGCCTCATAAAATGAGTTTGGGAGTCTTCTTCCCTCTCCAAAATTTGGAAGAGTTTGAGAAGGATAGGTGTTAGCTCTTCTCTAAATGTTTGATAGAATTCGCCTGTGAAGCCATCTGGTCCTGGGCTTTTGTTTGTTGGAAGATTTTTAATCACAGTTTCAATTGCTGTGCTTGTGATTGGTCTGTTCATACTTTCTATTTCTTCCTGGTTCAGTCTTGGAAGGTTGTGCATTTCTAAGAATTTGTCCATTTCTTCCAGTTTGTCCATTTTATTGGCATATAGTTGCTTGTAGTAATCTCTCATGATCGTTTGTATTTCTGCAGTGTCAGTTGCTACTTCTCCTTTTTCATTTCTAATTCTATTGATTTGAGTCTTCTCCCTTTTTTTCTTGATAAGTCTGGCTAATGGTTTATCAATTTCGTTTATCTTCTCAAAGAACAACCTTTTAGTTTTGTTGATCCTTGCTATCGTTTCCTTCATTTCTTTTTCATTTATTTCTGATCTGATCTTTATGATTTATTTCCTTCTGGTAACTTTGGGTTTTTTTTTTTGTTGTTGTTCTTTTTTGTCTAATTCCTTTAGGTGTAAGGTTAGGTTGTTTATTTGAGATGTTTCTTGTTTCTTAAGATAGGCTTGTATAGCTATAAACTTCCCTCTTAGAACTGCTTTTGCTGCATCCCATAGGTTTTGGGTCATTTTGTTTTTATTGTCATTTGTTTCTAGGTATTTTTTGATTTCCCCCTTGATTTCTTCAGTGATCGCTTGGTCATTAAGTAGTGTGTTGTTTAGCCTCCATGTGTTTGTATTTCTTACAGATTTTTTCCTGTAATTGATATCTAATCTCATAACTTTATGTTTGGAAAAGATACTTGATACAATTTCAATTTTTTTAATTTAACCAAGCCTTGATTTGTTACCCAAGATATGATCTATCCTAGAGAATGTTCCATGAGCACTTGAGAAGAATGTGTATTCTGTTGTTTTTGGATGGAATGTCCTATCAATTAAGTCCATCTTGTTTAATGTATCATTTAAAGCTTGTGTTTCCTTATTTATTTTAATTTTGGATGATCTGTCCATTGGTGAAAGTGGGGTGTTAAAGTCCCCCATTATGATTGTTTTACTGCAATTTCCCTTTTATGGCTGTTAGTATTTGCCTCATATATTGAGGTTCTCCTATGTTGGTTGCATAAATAGTTACAATTGTTATGTCTTCTTCTTGGATTGATCCCTTGATCATTATGTAGTATCCTTCTTTGTCTCTTGTAATAGTCTTTGTTTTAAAGTCTATTTTGTCTGATATGAGAATTGCTACTCCAGCTTTCTTTTGATTTCCATTTGCATGGAATATCTTTTTTCATCCCCTCACTTTCAGTCTGTATGTGTCCCTAGTTCTGTAGTGGGTCTCTTGTAAACAGCATATATACGGGTCTTGTTTTTGTATCCATTCAGCCAGTCTATGTCTTTCGGTTGGAGTATTTAATCCATTTACATTTAAGGTAATTATCGATATGTATGTTCCTATTCCCATTTTCTTAATTGTTTTGGGTTTATTATTGTAGGTCTTTCCTTCTCTTGTGTTTCCTGCCTAGAGAAGTTCCTTTAGCATTTGTTGTAAAGCTGGTTTGTTGGTACTGAATTCTCTTAGCTGTTGCTTGTCTGTAAAGCTTTTAATTTCTCCATGAAATCTGAATGAGCTCCTTGCTGGGTAGAGTAATCTTGATTGTAGGTTTTTCTCTTTCATCACTTTAAATATGTCCTGCCACTCCCTTGTGGCTTGCCGAGTTTCTGCTGAAAGATCAGCTGTTAACATTATGTGGATTCCCTTATGTGTTACTTGTTTTTATTTTTTTTCCCTTGCTGCTTTTAATATTTGTTCTTTGTATTTAATTTTTGATAGTTTGATTAATATGTTTCTTGGCATGTTTCTCCTTGGATTTATCCTGTATGGGGCTCTCTGTGTTTCCTGGACTTGATTATCTATTTCCTTTACCATATTGGGGAAGTTTTCAACTATAATCTCTTCAAATACTTTCTCAGTCCCTTTCTTTTTCTCTTCTTCTTCTGGAACCCCTATAATTCGAATGTTGATGTGTTTAATGTTGTCCCAGAGGTATCTGAGACTGTCCTCAGTTCTTTTCATTCTTTCTTCTTTATTCTGCTCTGCAGTAGTTATTTCCACTATTTTATCATCCAGGTCACTTATCCATTCTTCCGCCTCAGTTATTCTGCTATTGATCCCTTCTAGAGAATTTTTAATTTCATTTATTGTGTTGTTCATCTCTTTTTGTTTGTTCTTTAGTTCTACTAGGTCCTTGTTAAACGTTTCTTGTATTTTCTCCAGTCTATTTCCAAGATTTTGGATCATCTTTACTATCATTATTCTGAATTCTTTTTCAGGTAGACTGCCTATTTCCTCTTCATTTTTTAGGTCTGGTGGGTTTTTGCCTTGCTCCTTTATCTGCTGTGTGTTTCTCTGTCTTCTCATTTTGCTTATCTTACTGTGTTTGGGGTCTCCTTTTCACAGGCTGCAGGTTCGTAGTTTCTATTGTTTTTGGTTTCTATCCCCAGTGGGTAAGGTTGATTCAGTGGGTTGTGTAGGCTTCCTGGTGGAGGGGACTAGTGCCTGTGTTCTGGTGGATGAGGTTGGATCTTGTCTTTCTGGTGGGCAGGTCCACATCTTGTGGTGTGTTTTGGAGTGTCTGTGGCCTTATTATGATTTTAGGCAGCCTCTGTGCTAATGGGTGTGCTTTTGTTCCTGTCTTGCTAGTTGTTTGGCATAGTGTGTCCTGCCCTGTAGCTTGCTGATCGTTGAGTGGAGCTGGGTCTTGGCATTGAGATGGAGATCTCTGGGAGATTTTTGCTGTTTGATATTACATGGAGCTAGGAGGTCTCTTGTGGACCAGTGTCCTGAACTTGGCTCTCCCACCTCAGTGGCACAGCCCTGATGCCAGGCTGGAACACCAAGAGCCTGTCCTCCACATGGCTCAGAATAAAAGGGAGAAAAACAAAGAAGGAAAGAAAGAAGAACATAAGGTAAAATATAATAAAGTAAAATAAAATAAAATAATATTATTAAAGTAAAAAAGTAAATAATAATTATTAAGAAAAAAATGTTTAAGTAAAAAAAATGGACAGACAGAACCCTAGGACAAATGGTAAAAACAAAGCCATACAGACAAAATCACACACAGAAGCATACACATACACACTCACAAAAAGAGAAAAAGGGGGAAAAAATATATATCTTTGTTCCCAAAGCCCATCTCTTCAATTTGTGATGATTTGTGGTCTATTCACGTATTCCACAGATGCAGGGTACATCACGTTGATTGTGGAGATTTAATCCACTGTTCCTGAGGCTGCTGGGAGAAATTTCCCTTTCTCTTCTTTGTTCGCACAGCTCCAGGGGTTCAGCTTTGGATTTGGACTTGCCTCTGTGTGTAGGTCACCTGAGGGTGTCTGTTCTTCACTCAGACAGGACGGGGTTAAAGGAGCAGCTGATTCGGAGGTTCTGGCTCACTCAGGCCGGGGGGAGAGATGGGTACTGATGTGGGGCGAGCCTGTGGTGGCAGAGGCCGACATGACTTTTCACCAGCCTGAGGCATGTCGTGCGTTCCCCCGGGGAAGTTGTCCCTGGATCACGGGACCGTGGCAATGGCGGGCTGCACAGGCTCCAGGAGGGGAGGCGTAGACAGTGACCTGTGCTTGCACAGAGGCTTCTTGGTGGCTGCAGCAGCATCCTTAGTGTCCCATGCCCGTCTCTGGGGTCCGCGCTGATAGCCGCGGCTCATACTCATCTCTGGAGCTCCTTTAAGCAGTGCTCTTAATCCCCTCTCCTCGCGCACCAGGAAACAAAGAGGCAAGGAAAAGTCTCTTGTCTCTTCCGCAGCTCCAGACTTTTTCCCGGACTCCCTCCCGGCTATCTGTGGTGCACTATCCCCCTTCAGGCTGTGTTCACGCAGCCAACCCCAGTCCTCTCCCTGGGATCAAACCGAAGCCCGGGCCTCAGCTCCCAGCCCCCACTCACCTCAGTGGGTAAGCAGACAAGCCTCTCGTGCTGGTGAGTGTTGGTCAGCACCAATCCTCTGTGAGGGAATCTCTCCCCTTTGCCTTCTGCACCCCTGTGGCTGCACTCTCCTCCATGCCTCCGAAGATACCCGCCTCCACCACCAGCAGTCTCCACCCTTGAAGGGGCTTCCTAGTGCATGGAAATCTTTCCTCCTTCACAGGTCCCTCCCACTGGTGCAGGTCCCATCCCTATTCTTTGTCTCTGTTTTATCTTTTTTCTTTTACCCTACCCAGGTACATGGGGAATTTCTTGCCTTTTGGGAGGTCTGAGGTCTTCTGCCAGCGTTCAGTAGGTGTTCTGTAGGAGTTGTTCCACATGTAGATGTATTTCTGATGTATTTGTGGGGAGGAAGGTTATCTCTGCACCTTACTCTTCTGCCATCTTGAAGCTTCTTCCTTCTATTTGTATTTTGCTTGCCTTTTTGGGAAATATCTTCACCTTGATCTTCAAACCTCACCCAGAGTTTTTCATTACTGGTTGCATTTTTGTGTTCACTGAGTGATCTTATTTTGTGTAGATCCTGTTTTCTTTGTTGTATGATTATAATAGCTTTACTTATATTTCTGAGTATATTAATAATATGTGTCTTGTAGATTTTTCTTACATGGCTTCTGTTTCAAAGGTTTTTTTTCTGCTTTTCATTTGTTTTATTTTTTCATATTATAGAATTTTTTTTCAAATATTTTGAACACCTTGTCTGTTTATACATATTAAAGATAATGAAGCTAAATCTTTTGGAAGTTCCAAATATGTAGAAGGTTGACTGTGGGCTTCACACAAGTGTAGTCTGGTTGGCTGCTCCTAGAAAAATCCCAAGTCAATACCTGTAGATAAATGTACAAAAATTTGTAAGTATACAGTTTGTTGAATGTCCAGGCCAAGAAGTAGAATATTATCAGCATTTAAGACACCATATACCACCACCAAGCCCCCTCCCAGTTACCATTTCTTATTCATCCACAAGGATTTCTAACACTAAAAAAGTTTCCATTGCAATTTTAAACATATTTTATAGCATAATTTATATCATTATGTGCATAAAGAATTGAATTTGTAATGACATTACTAGTTATGTCACATCATAGCACTGGTAATTTGTTAAAACATGACAGTTAATGGAAATAAGTAATATGTGAGAATATTTTTAAACTGTAATACTGGGACTTCCCTGGTGGCACAGTAGTTAACAGTCTGCCTGCCAATGCAGGGGACACAGGTTCGAGCCCTGATCTGGGAAGATCCCGCATGCCGTGGAGCAACTAAGCCCCTGTGTCAGGACTAATGAGCCTGTGCTCATTAGTGGAAATTAGCCCCCAAGTCATAACTACTGAAGCCCACGCCCCTAGAGCCAGTGCTCCACAACAAGAGAAGCCACTGCAATGAGAAGGCCGTGCACCTCAACAAAGAGTAGCCCCCACTCACCACAGCTAGAGAAAGCCCACACTTAGCAATGAAGATGCAATGCAGCAAAAATAAATAAATAAATAAATAGATAAAATTTTAAAATAAATAAATAAAAGTTCAAAACAAGGAATAAAAAACTGTAATATTATGTACATTTTAAATGATTTCATATTAGATATGAACGACAATACAGACAATCCCATATACTCTTCTTCCTAGAAATAGATGTATAGCATTTTGGAAGTAGTTGTCTATACCCTTTATTTTAGAAATTGTCTGGAAAATTCCCTAGACTTATAAAACATAGTCTTTATTTAGGACTATAGTTATTCTCAACTTTAAACAGTATATAAGGTTACATTATCAGAATTGTGTTCAATTTCATGTAATATTTAAAACTTATATTAGTTGTTATTTAAAATAAACCTTAAAAATACAGATAATCTCTGTGAAAATGTAAGCCTGTTGAGCTTAAACTCAAAACTTGATGAAGTCAGAAAAGTGTGGCATACATCTAGTAATCATTGTGTATTTTATATAAGGTAGGCACTGTTCAACTTACTTTTAAGGCATTAAATTATTTGAGTCAGCTCCAAATATTCATTTTGATCTCATTTGAAAAGCAAATTGTTTTCTTTTTATAGTATAAATCAATATTACAATTGGGATATATATCTTGGAGATTATAATAATGTATATGTATATGTATATTTCAAGATATTTTTAACCAAATATTATATGTTGTAACACATGGGTTTTAGTTACAGTTACATGAAGTGAAAATTTTGTAATTGCTTGATTTCTTACAAATATTTTATCTTCTTGCAAAGCACTATAGCAAAAACAAAATAAAATCCCTAAACTCCTGCTATTAATTTAAACTATTCCTTCTCACTACTATGGCAACAATAGTTATGAAGTGAACTCATTTGCCACACATTTATTTAGAGCTTATTTTATGTGAAGTACCCCAGTCAATGAGACACAACCCCTTTGATGAAGAGTTTATGTTGATGATAGTCTCTCAGAGTCTTTAAGGACTGCAATATTTATATGGATAATATAAACAGACACAGACAGGTTATAATAATTTTATTGTTGTCATTTCCTTATTCATATATTCTTCTTCATGAAATTTACTTTTTGAAATACATTCCACCGCTCACTTGCCTATTTAGAAGCAACCAGCAGATGATATTATGCTCTCTTTTCTTGATAAAATAGTGAAATATAAATAAAATACAGGGCTTAGACCTAGACACTAAGTCTCTT